>NC_090224.1:9480000-9732500 GCF_024489055.1 Chanodichthys erythropterus | reverse complement strand
TTTTCTTTTATGCTTGTTTGTTTTCCTCTGAAAACAACAGCTTTAGTTTCATCTGGAGTTATGATGTTATTCTGCTCGCATTGGGTTGGATGTGTGCCTAGTGGAGAAGTTGTTATGACACTTGTTAGATTTATGTTGTGTGTTGTTTTGCAGTATTTTAAATAGTTTAAAAGTTACTGTTGGTATATTACCTTCTTAAATTATATATTTTTTCATTGCACTCCCAATCATAGAGTAGGATGAACAGATTCATTCTAATATGCAGGATTTAGGGAATCAGAAAAAGGAATGTAGGCTATGTGTTGTACGTTTGCTGCTGTTTAGTTTAAAAAGCACATGTCAGACATTTGAGACCCTGCAGGGAAGAACTCTGAAGTCTCTTGACCATTTTATTTGTTTTAAAATTTCAATCACAGAATTGAAATTTTCAAAATTCATTAACAGTACTGGTGTGGATTAAATTTTTTTTTTTCGGAGCTTAATGGATCAGAACTCGGGAATTTTCAGATGCATCTTTAAGCTTCTTTTTCTGAGAATCTTATTTTTTTTTCTATTTTAGTTTGAAACTTTAAAATGCAAAACTCATGGTGAGGGACGCAAAAAAGTGACACATATGAAAAAAACAGCAATTAAAAAAAAAAAAAGTAGTGCAAATAGTGCAGCAATAATGGATCTGGAACTGAACTGGACCTGAAAATTAACTGGGATCTTGAGGTTACTGCTTACTTTGTAAAACAGCCTTAAGCTTTCATTGATTCAGTTGTTTGCTTGCTCAGTTGGTCAGCACTTTTATGTGTGGTGGCCAAACCTCAGACAAAGGTATGATTTGGGGGAGGAAAAAAAATTGGATCAGATGAAGGTTTTTAAGTTTTAACCCTTCTTTCATTATTGACTACATCTATAAGTACTGGTAAAAATCCAAAGGTATGCTGAGTTAAATGCTAAATGAGAGTCACATTTGACAGTCTGCCAGTATACTCAAGGCCTATATAAAACTGCTCATTAAGTTGTAATCCTGCTTTCAGGTCCAGTACAGACCCGTCTGGAGTTGAACATCCTCTGTGCTCTAGTCCAAAATGAATTTGGCATCAGGAAAAAGTAGCTTTCTGTTCCAAGAAAAAGAGATTTTGGACAGAGAATGAACTTCAGCCCAGAAGTGTACAGGAGGTAGGGAGTGGAGAGACTCTGATCCAATACCTTCTGACCCTGAAGTCTCAGATCTCTGGGGAGATTCTCACTGCTGTTGGCCTCTTCATCTCACATTCATCTGACCTGGGTCATGGGAAGTTTGAAGCTTTTAAGAAGGTCATTCAAGGTACTATGTTAAAGGGGACTTATTATGCAAAATTCACTTTTATAAGGTATTTGAACACAGATGTGTGTCCACAGTGTGTGTAAACAACCAGCCTATAATGGTAAAAATCCACCCACTCCTTTTTTATAATCCTCATAAATCATAAAAAGTCTCTCCAAATGAGCGGTTCCAGATATCCCCCCGCTCTTACGTAAGAGTAGGGGGAAGCCCTGCCTACGACTGGCACGGAATCTGCCCTATTATCTTAGCTCCTCCCCTGAGTGAGCTGTACACAGTCCGTCATGTTTGTCTCATTGCCAGAGCATTTAACGGCAACATTCAAGTAAGAAATGTATTCTTATTAAAGCTACTAAAGTTATTTAATCAAGAACAGTGAGTGATTATCTGTTTTTCTTTTGTTGTTTGATTCATATTAACAGCATATACAGCTGTAGGTAATGTATATATTACGCTGCTGTCACTTTAATACACAATTCTAATATACACATGCGACTTCTTTCCCTGTTGTTTACGTTCACAGACATAACCGACTGTATTTGTGAACTTTGTGTGTATTTGACAGTTTAAGTGCAATAAGACGTGAAAGATAAATCAGTTAAATACTCACAGGCCACACAGTCTGCCAGCCAGCTTATGGACGTGTGTGCTCAGAAAACCATATAGCAGAGGTTTAAACCGATATGGCTTTAAAACGCATGCAAATAATGAACTTTTATGATGATAAAGAACTGCTGTGTCACGTGAGCATGGCCACGATTGAGATGATAATCACAACCAAACAGATGTTTTGTTAGTTTTTTCAGAGTATCCGAGGCACGAGTTGCACAGGCTCCGCCCTCTTCTGGAAAGCGGGGTGTGGAGTAGCAGCTCATTTAAAGATACGTGCATTAAAACAGAATGTTTTTCAGTCCACTCAAAAAGGGGCATTTACAACATGGTATAATAAATGATCTGTGTGGTATTTTGAGCTGAAACTTCACAAACACATTCTGGGGATGTCTGAGACTAATATTACATCTTGTGAAAAGGGAAATAATAGATCCCCTTTAACACTAGAAGTCCCAGAGATTTGTAACCCTCCTTTAGCCAAGTGGATGCTAACTGGCTAGTCTTTTGGCTATCATTAGCATCAATTCATGTGTAAATATGGTCATTACCTGAGCAATCTGGGGGTTGGGTGTGTGTGTGTGAATGGTTGCTGGTGGCTTGTTTGTATGTGTGGGGGAGGGAGGGCTGCTAAAAGCAGAGAACTTGATTGACCATGGGCCGGTTTCAGAAAGGAGGTTAAGTGAAAACTCTGAGTATGTTAACCCTGAAATGAGGGAGTGCAAGTGATGTTTAAAAAGTTAACTCACTCATTCACACTGCAAAAATGCTTTTCATACTAAGTAGTTTTTTATCCTATTTCAAGTAAATGTAAAAAAAAAAAAAAAAATCTTAAATCAAGATGGATTTTCTATATGAGAAAATTATATATGATATTTAGTCTTGTTTCCTGGGGGGATCTAAATTAAGTGCATTTTACTTAAGTAAAATGATCAATATCTGCCAGTGTGGTAATACAAATAATCTTAATGCAAACGGAAAGTGTTGGAGTGTCTACCCAGGTGAAAAAAAGTGCAGTAAAATACACTTTATTTTAGTACACTTTTACACTTCCATAATGTCCAGTGCTCTATTTCCGTGCACTTATTTTGTACTTAATATACTAAAAGCTCTTCTTTAGTACTTCTTAAGATAATCTTAAGAACATCTAAGTATACTCAACTGTGCTATTTTGAGACACCATGAATTTGAACTAAAATGTGCTTTTAATATACTATCTCTGTATAGAAAAATGTATTTAGTTACCACTTGTAGTACGCTTGAACCCATCTTTCAAACACTTTTAAAAATGGACTTATGATGTATTTCAAATATAAGATTAATATATAATGAATATATACAAAATGTATTTATAATATATTGCCAGGCAGTGCCAGGATTGTGAGTGATTGCTGAAATGTACTCACTCGCTTTTTAATATTATTTGTAAATATGTGTACAAATGGTTGATTTCTTTATTTTATTTTGTACTATTTTTATCAATAGATCTCTGCAACAAAGGAAAAAAAAACATGTGTGTTGATTTCTCCCTAAGATGGCAAAGTGAAACACAAGTTTCCTTGAAGTGGCTCAGCATGGCCCCACATTGTTTACATAACAAAAGCAACTGTTCACAGCTGATTAAGGATATTAGCCTAAAGACATCCAGCCCATCGGCTGTCCTGCGGGTTTTATAGGTAGAAAAGCCAAATGGCTGCTCTCTGGGACTTCTAGTGTTAAGGTGAATAAATGAAATAGGAAAGCAGATAGGGCTGTCGCGATAACCGCAATTTCGTAATACCGCGCTTTTTACGAGCCAACCGCAGAACACTGCAAAAACCGCAGCAACCGTGATATTTGCATGTTTTCTATTTTTTGAAAGGCTATGTCCTTCTCGTTTTACACTTCATACACGTGTACTAAATATTAAATAAGGTAATAATGATAGCATAATGTGTACCATGGTGATTTGTACAGAGGCTCCGTAGATTTGCACTAAACAAGCCTAAACAGACAGTGAATGTGAGAGAGATCGACTGAGCGCGTGCGATTACCTGCGTCTGTCCTTCAGGCCGAGATATATTCGTGAAAAAAAGTTGTCGTGTCCAAGGATAGCGAAATCTCTGCCTTAGCATCGAAGCATTACTGGTCAGCTGAGCCTTATAAAGTGCCGCTCAAAGTTAAAATGATTTCAACAGCTTGTTTCATTTCATCTCTCTTGGAATGAATCTGCGTTTTTGAACGTGCAGTTGAATGAACGGTTTAAAGACTCAAAAACAGTCCCTTGCCGCCACCTTGTGTCATAGCAATGTAACTGCACTGACTGACAGCCCGTCTAGAACGCGCAGAAATGAGTAACGTTAGTTCTGCTTATACTCGTGAAATATCAGCAGAAAGTCTTGTTTAGTCAGATTCGATGATCGGAACTAACTATTATACATACAACAGCTCTACCATCTTATTGTCAGGTTTATGTTCTGTTTTGTAGACCCCTATTTTGACATTCTCTTTACTTCAATGCTCTTTTTAGTTTCGTTATTGAATATGATCTCTCTCTCTCTCTCTCTCTGTCTCTCTCTCTCATATATATATATATATATATATATATATATATATATATATATATATATATATATATATATATATATATATATATATATATTTGAGTGGCTCAATAGCATATATATATATATATATATATATATATGGCGGTAATACCGCATATCGCGCTATTGAGCCACTCAAAGATACCGCAAGGGAAATTCCTTAACCGCGACAGCCCTAAAAGCAGAAATACATACTATTTGAAAGAATAAAAGAAAGAGGAAGCAAGAGATTTTTTAAAAAAAGTGGGAAGGATAAAACGTCACATCAAGGAATATGAACTGAATTATTAGTTTTTTGATGTTAACTTGATATTAGTTGATTAGCATACTCTCAAAAAATTAATTGTTGGATTTACTTAAAAAAGCAGTGTCAAGTGGTTCCATGCAACTATATTGAGTAATTTGTACAAATAACAATTTAGTTGTATGAACAAATACAAATCATTTGAATTTGTCACTGTTACATAATATTTATATTTGCTGTTTATCTAATGATGTTATGTTTATTACATAAGGTGAACACATTTATTGACCTAATTTACCTTATTAAATTAACTATTTGCTCTACAAAATGCACTCAAAAAATAGCTCATTGAACAAACTTAATTGAATTGAGAGCAGGAATTCCATCCTAAACATGAGTATATGATTGCTCACAGCCTAAACATAGACGCCACTCTTCTGCATAATGGTAACCACAAAAACATTACAGAAACTCCTCTAAATGTCCAACATAACTGAACATTAAACACTAACAAACTAACAACAGCTTTCCCTTTACTGAAAAACACATAAAATAACATTTTAATCCACTGCCCAGTTAGTTACGTCAACATTAATTTGTGCATTTCACTCAGCAATGTTAAGATGACTGAACAAACACTTAAGTAATGCTGACAATACTCTGCTTTAGTAGAAACAACTCAGATAAATTAAGTTCCTGTAGGTACATGAGTTAAAGTAATGTGAACAAGGATGGTTTGAGTGAAACTAACAGCAGTGAAAGCTATTTTTTAGTGTATAAAAGTGATGCCACACTAACGATAACACTAAATGTGCAATTACCTATTATTGATATTCAGAACAACAGCTCTCTTTCTCATGTGATATTGCTTTATACCAATATTTTTCATAAGATTTAATAATATTTCTTAGATTTATGTATATTTAGCCCAATAGAGTTAGCATGTTTTTTTCCTTGTTAGTTCCTCTGAATTGATGTTACATTCAGATGCAGGGTTTCTAGAAAGATCTGATAAATATATTTATAGTGGATGTGGTTTTCTTTCCTAGCTTACTGCTATGTGCTGATATATGCAGATATGTATCTGAAAGTGTTGCCTGTTGATCATTTAAAATGCCTTCAAGCAAGTTTTCTGATACTGGTTAGGGCCTGTAGTACCCTATTGTAATTGCTCAGTCAATTCTTCTTCTTCTCCAAAATGAATCAATTGAAACAAACAAATTCATTAAGTAATTAATAGTTCATAATAAATTCCAGAGTATTGTATCTAAAAGATGAAGATGAAGATCAGAATATAGAGAAAGAAGGAACAAAATTAAGACATTTGCAGAATGAAATGAGAGGTAGAAGAGAAGAAGCAGAAGCAGAAGAGATGCAAGAAGCAAAAAGAGCAAAGAAAAAGCAAAGAAAAGCTAAACTATCAAAGACCCAGTCTCTTTTATACCATAAGCATAGGAAAACTTACATCCCACTCAAACTTATGTTTTGGTCTAATAAGAAAAGCTCAAATGGATGTATCCATTATGCCATAGACTGGTCAAATGTCAAAAACAGATGAAAATAGATACAAAGGGGGTTGTTTTGACACCCTTAAAGGGATAGTTCACCCAAAAATGAAAATTTGATATTTATCTGATTACACCCGGCGCATCCAAGATGTAGGTGACTTTGTTTCTAGTCTGTCTGTAACAGACATATTTTGATATAAAGGTACAAGATCAAATGAGCAACTAATTCTGAAAACACCACCGCATCTGCAGTACTTGGCAGGCATCCAATATCTAACCACAAACGTGTCACCATGACCTGTCACAGTGGAACACTTTGAAGAAGTGAATATTTGAATATAACAAGTGAATATTTGAATATAACAAGCATACTCTTAAAGATACAAGAAGAATAACCATGAAGGAGTACATTAAAGAGTAAATACTTGAAAATATGATGAGGATTAATATATGGAGTAGGAGTACATGAATATATGAAATCAAAAGTAATATTGGTAAATCATAAGCCATAAACATGATGATTAACATGAAATATGAATAAAATGCATGAACATGAATATTGACCATTTTGGATCCACCACATCTATATGCCAGTCTTCAGTTAGTCATAGCGTCACCTGCTGGCAACAGGAAATGGCATGCTTTGCACTATAATTCACTCCCAGAAAAACATTTAAATATGCCATGAAGTACCAAACATGTTAGAAACACATTAAATCATGCAACATTTGGCTAAGTGCTAAAGTATCGATTAACGCCACGAAACAGAAAGTTGTTGAAACTCAGGCAAACAATGTTCAATCTGCTCCAAACTTCACGTGTTTGATAATAGTCCTGGCCTAAAGACATCTACATGGCAATATTCAGTAATAGTCAAAGCGCCAGCTGTTGGCAGCAGGAAGTGTGGCACATCGAAATGACTTTGCCATATTTCTCCTGTATTTACTCGATTACATTCATGTCACCCAGTATTCACTGTTTTCCTAAGGCCAGCGGGTGGTGGTGGCCCCGGATGCGAGGGCCCTTTCATCGCTGCTAGCAGCTTTAATTGTGAATTATTCTTACTGTAACGACCTACCGTGACTCTTTCTCTGAAACTACAGACATCAGGACAGATGTGTCTCTGCCTGAAGTTCTAGTAGCAGTTGGGAGGTTGTTCATCTGTTTGTATCTAAGTTTCAGATGTTTTATCTGAGAGTGAGTTTACGCAAGTCAGATCTGAATGAATGACTTCCCTTGTGCTTGCATGATGTCTCATGGAGTGTTTTGGCAGTAGTTTACTGTAAAAAGTTTCCAGGATGGTATAGTAACATTTGCATCTCAGAGCAGATGGACAATGTGTTTCTGCCTCAGGCTGTGTAAATGTATACAGGAAATGTGTGTGGATGGGTGAACATTGATGGTTTAGCTTAATATTATGCAAAATCCCATTCGTTTTCTCCATTCTAATCTGAAGAATCTATAATAAGCAACGCAAGGACCCAAAACAGCGATAAGACAAGGGGTCTTCTGAATTTGAGGGGCTGCAAAGTATCATTGAAGAGCCTTTGTTTTTGAATGTCTGTAGGGAGCTTCAGCTCATCCAAGAAAAGTACAGAGTCCAGTTCACTGAAGACAATAGGAGCTTTCACAACACTGAGGGAGAGATACTTAGGGCTAGAGTTCAACAATTCTGAGGTATTTTTAGCTGACCCTTCCTTGTATTTCATGTTGTCATTTGCCTGTGAGCATTTTGAACCCACTTTAGCAACATTGTAGTTCTTTATTCTGCATATATTGAGGAATGTATATAAAAACAATCCTCTAGGAAATTATGGGCTTGTCACTTTTCAGTTGCTATTAATAAGTAATTATCATTATGACATGCAAAGGAGAGATGATATTAAGGGCAGGGAAAAATGGAAAATGAGGGGGCTCGAGGAGTAGGTGAAATGAGGGAGGGAAAAAAGAGAGAGAGAAAAAAGTGTGAGGTAAGAAGACATATGTAAGTGTTTAAAGGGAAAGTTTGCCCACAAAAACTGACATTTACTCATATTCATGTCGATCCAAACCCTCTTATTTGTTTCCTATGAAACATGAATCGAGAACATACAGTACACTACTGTTCAAAAGTCTGGGATCGGTAAGATTTTTGAAACACCAAGGCTGTATTTATTCAATCAAAAATTTTACATTGAGGGAACATTCTCTGTGATTTAAAGTTACATTCAAAACGGTAAATAGCCAGATTAGGGATGCTCATAATTAACTGGTTATAACCAGATAAAACCGTTAACAGTAGAAATTTTGACTGATTAATATTATCAGTTGAACAGTTTAAAAAGTAATTTAAGCAAGATATTTTAATATGTTCGCTGCATGGTTCAAAAATACGCTTAACGCTATATATATAAAATAGTTTTTAAAGGAAAAAATAGATAAGTTGCATTTTATTAATGCAACGGAAATACTCATACAGATAAGAGTAAGACATCATTCGAAAGGGTTTACTTTTATTTGTGTACACTCACAATAAAAACAAAACATTTCGCTTTTGTAAAATAAAGAAATCAAACATGGTGATGCTTTTTGCCGCCTCAGTTTTCTTTCCGTGATCTTGTTTGTGGAGCACGTCACAAAAATGAACCGAAACTCATCATATATGTGTCTACTTGTCACGCAATTTTGTCTTGCGTTTTGTTAATCTGTCAATTATTTAAGTGAAATATATTTTGAGTATAGGCCTATTTATTCCTTCTGCTTCTGTTTTTCACTGCTGGCACGTGATGTTATGATGTCTGAATCCTCATGATCTGTTGTTTATTCTGCTTTTTGCTAAACGAAATTTTGGAATTTTTAATGGGTCACAAATCCAATAATTCTAATTTAACATAATCTGGTCATTAACGGTTAATGACTGGTTAACGAGCATCGCTTGTCTGTCAGGGGAAAAACTAAAAAACAGAATGAACATCCCTAAGCCAGATAATTGAGTCAGAGTTGAAACTCAAGAACCATATCAGTTTTTTTTTTTTGTTTTTTTTTGTTGATTCTTTTCAATGAACTATTTGATTTGGTTCACAGATCAGGCTAAATAATTCATTCAGCTCAGTGACTCAATGATTCACAGCAGTTCACCAATTAATAGCTCACAGGAGCGAATTTGATTTCAGTTGTTTCTTTCACAAAGCTACTATAAGAATTCAGAAGTCTTAGAATATAGTCATATGGACCACTTTTAAGGTGCATTTTCTTTTCATTTTTGGAGCTTAACAGCTGTGGTCACAATGGGTTTGGAAAAATATGAAGGTGACTAAATGATGACAAAGTACATCCCTTTAAAGGTAAACAAAAAGCTTTTCAGGAATAGTGTTACACCCTCAGGTACATCAGAGAGGCAGAAATAGAGAATTAGTGAATGAGAGAGAGAGTTATAGAAAGAGAGTGAGTGTGTATTTTTAAAAGACTGGTAGGGTGGAGTTCTGTGGCCTCTTGCCCTTCACCGTAACACCACTCCACTATTTATACCCAACACCACCCAGCCCAAATAAGGGGGTTTGGATACATAGCATCTGAGTATGTGCACAATATGCTATATATGTTAGTGTAAATCTGTCTGAGTTAAATGGTTGTGTATGTGTGAGCATGCATATGTGAGTGTGTGTTTGTATCACAGTCTGTGATTCTGTGTTGCTTAGCTTGTGTTTTTCACAAACAATTCCTGAAATTCCTGGCAACGGAGTATAGTCTGTTTAGTGTGTCCTCCCCCAGCACAAGTGTTTTAGGGTGAGAATGTGTCTGGTGAAACCAGAGACTTTTTCAAGCACAGCCACTGAACATGAATTTTGATACGAACGGTCATCCTGAAATATCTTTCTATATCGAACGGCCAGGAAAAGAGAAATTCAATGCAGAAGTCTTTCCAGTGCAGCTGTGCTATGACTTCTGATCCATAACCACAGCATAGCTTCCATGCAACATGTGAGGGTTTGCATTAGTCCACCATGAACCTGAGCAAACACTGTCAGATCCTTAATACTGTATACGAAACATCTATCTGTTGAATAAATCTTCTTCCAAAAAACCTATAATATTGAAAACAGATGACCTAGACTGACCGGAAACTCTGGTTTAAGTGGTCGTATCTCCTCGGCCAGACTGCTGCAGCTCCAGTTGGGCAGCAAGTCGGCATGAGACGAGGACTTGGTCTGTAGCCCAGACGTTTATCTTGAGTCTTAAACCACCTCAAACATGCAGACATGAATGCACACTGCATACTGCGCCATCCTGGGGCCAGGTAAACATCTTTGGCTTCTTAGTCTGACTGTACACAGACGTCAACATACACACACACACACATGCTGAGCCTAGCGGTATCCTGTATTACAGATGAAAATGAATTGAAAGGATATTTATGACATTGCAGACATATTTATGTGACTAAATAGTGTATTTTATATACTTGATCCCTTCATTTCCTGTGCTTCTCTCTTGGCAAGGACGCTGTGGCTTATTTGTTGGATTTTAGGGAAGAATTAAAGTACACAAATAAAGCCATAAACACATGTATCTTGACTTTATTTGATTGTGTGTGTGTGTGTGTGTGTGTGTGTGTGTGTGTGTGTGTGTGTGTGTGTGTGTGTGTGTGCTTTTGTTTATATTACATTGTGGGGACCAAATGTCCCCATGATGTAATATAAACCTGAGTTCACCTACATCGTGGGGACCAGCCAGCGGTCCCCACAATGTAAATGGGTTTATAAATCATATAGAATGAGTTTTTGTGAAAAAGTAAAAGTTTGCACAGTTTCCTGTGAGGGTTAGGTTTAGGGGTAGGGGCAGGGTAGGGGGATAGAATGTACAGTTTGTTCAGTGTAAAATGCATTGAAGTCTATGGAAAGTCCCCACAATTCACAAAAACAAACATGTGTGTGTGTGTGTGTGTGTGTGTGTGTGTGTGTGTGTGTGTGTGTGTGTGTGTATTTCCTGTTTCCATTATGCCATATTTCTGTGGAAACAAAGAAATTATTATTGAAACTTGTGATGGATACCAACACATTTTATCCTCCATCTTCACACACAACACAATCACCTTATTCATCACTGTAATGTCACAAGCCCCATTACCCTGATCCATGTTCCTGCAATGGCTGCTCTTTCTCTGCCTGTTTATTTCCATCTTTCCTTCTTGCCTCAAGAGTTTTTTTTTCCTATAGAACATTGGAACATTGGTCCTGGTAAAACCGTCTTGGTAAACCTGCAAAGATAGTAATACCAGTAATTTTTGACCTTGTGGGGGGGGGACATTTTTTGTCCCCATGAAGAAAACGGCTTATAAATCAAACAGAATTATGGTTTTTGAAAATGTAAAATGCAGAAAGTTTTCTGTGAAAGTTGTGTTTAGGGTAAGGGTTAGTGGATAGAATATACAGTTTGTACAGTAGATCATTATGCAAAGTCCCCTTAAAGCATGGAAACACAATGTGTGTGTGAGAGTGTGTGTGTGTTTGGTGACTAGATGTGCCGATATTTGGTAATATGAGTATTATCGTGGGCACTTAAAAAATACAGTGAATAATTATTTATTACAAATTATTCAAATTTGTATAATGTATTTTAAGAATACTTTCCCCATCAACCTTATAAAATGCACAAAACCACTGTAGGACACAGCAGAAATGCTGTGGTTACCCCGGAAACCTGTAAACCAGTGGTCACCAACCTTTTTAAGCCCAAGATCCCTGACCTCGACCTTTTTGAAAGACAAGATCTACTTCATAGAAAAAGACAGCCCAGATTGTATTTAGTATTTTTTTCGTGGTCAATGTAGATTCTGATTTATTTAGCCTATTTATTTATTTTTTTTACAAGCAAATTGGCCGATTCTGATACTGGTTGCAGATATTTATTATTAATATTATTATAATAAACAAAAATATATAGCCATTTCAAATTAGAGGGAACCACTGCTTTTTAATCACAATCCAAACAAAGATGCTACGCACGTTGCATGAGCAGTTGTTTTCCCTCCTGAAAAATCCAGCTAAAACCAGCCTAAGATGGTCAGGCTGGTTTTGGCTGGTCTCCCAGCCTGGCTTAGCTGGTTTTAACTGGTCTCCTAGCCTGGTCAGTGTCATAGCTGGTTTTAGAGGGGTTTTGACTTTTGACCAGCTTAAACCAGCTGAACACCTGCTAACCCGGGCTGGGAGACAAGCTAAAACCAGCTACTTCCAGCTTAAACCAGCTAAGACCAGTCAACCAGCTTAGGCTGGTTTTAGCTGGATTTTTCAGCAGGGTTTTTATTTGAATTAGATTTAATTTCAAGATTTAAAGCAAAAACAGTACGGTCTGACTTTATCTTTGTGAAATTATAAATGCTACACACACAAAAAAGGCATGAAAAAAAAAACAGCAGGCTGAATGAGACGCAGATTCACTCTCTGACAGCAGGTGGCGCTTATGGAGCAGCAGTGATACAGTGTTTCCTTGGTTACCGCTGTAAACAAAGCTGAAATGCGCTAATAATTAGCTACTTTATTCAGAAGTAAGAGGAAAATAAAATGCCATTGCCATCGAAATCTTCCTGAAGACTGATCTCCTTTTAGAGATGAATTCCTAATCCCTGACCCCCAATTCAACATTTATATTTTCTTCCTATATTTCGAGCATCGTGAACAGTGAGCTGCTCTGCCTGCTACAGAATTTTCTCCTCTTCGCGTCCGTCTTCAGCGTCTCTGGCCTCTTGTTAACGGCCGTTTACAGACTCAGACGTAATGTGGGCTATTTACCTTTATCTGTCTGCCCCAGTAGTTTCAGAAAATAACATAAAAATAAATACAAAAATACAGTACAAAGACTGGAGAAATGTAATGTATTTTTGTACTCATATTTCTGTTATTTTCGCGAGCTACTGGAACAGTGATAAAGATCGACCGGTCGATCGCGATCGAGGGGTTGGCGACCACTGCTGTAAACAAAGCCAGCTGCACTACTACAATTTTTAAATGTTTCAAACAGCCATTCAGTTTTTCATCACAGCACCAAATACTTAATACTTAAAGATTTAATAGGCTATTTATTTTCAAGCTTAAACATTTTTATATTTTAATCTGGACTACAACATGCCCTATAATGATTGAAAATGTTAGTATGACAGTTTTTTTGCAACTTATTTCAATGTCATGATAATACCGTATACCGTGATAAAAGCTTCAGCAATTATCGCAATGTGAAAATTTCATACTGTCGCATGCTTATTGGTGACAAGGACTCGAGCACGCAATGATTGATGTGTCACTTTATGTGTCAATTTATTGCACCACAGGTGCTGTATATGATTTGAACAGCAGAAATTAGATTTTTTGTGTCGTCAATTCCTTTGAACAGCTTAAAGGAAGTTCTGCATTTCCCAGCTGTACTGGATGTCATAATGAGACAATAGAAAGTGAATACAGTAAGCAGTTTGCAGAAGGTTTTTTTTTTTTTTTTTTTGCTGATGACCACATTTCTATTAATGATGATTTTACATTTACCTTACCATCATAAATTATTAAATCTTACAAAGTTTGTAAGTAAAAATTGCAAGTAGTGAATAGTGATGCATTTGTTTTAATTACAGCAGAAAGATGAAAAGTTTTGATACGGTGTTCACAGTTCAGTGACATACAAAGCTTCAGTGTTAGGAAACTTGACAGAATTCCAGTGCTTTCTGTTCCACTGCAGTTAATGATGACTTAATTCCCTTAGGTGAATCTAATGAGAGAGACTGTATGGTAAGAGCATTTCTGCAGTACTTTGAGTTGATGAACATTCCCACATTGCTTTTGTGTCTCTCCTTACAAATTTATTTTGGAATGAAACTCACTAGAAATAACATAACATTGCATTGTTATAGTTAGAAGCTAGAAGCTTTAGCATAATAAATGTCATTACATTATAAACCTCTGCGTATTCAGCAAACCAGTAGTGTTAGTCCTTAATTTCTTTTCCTCATTGCCTCTAATTAACCGTTTCCTCATTTTACTCTTTGTTATTCCTAGAAAGAACTCTCACACACACACATACTTTTTGCTCTATTTAGGTTTCAGCTGTTTTTTTTTTTAGAGAGTGATGTCAATTATTGCCACATAAAACATGCCTGTAGCTCAAACAAGAACATCTGGAGCTGAACACTTTTAATTTTCAACCAAAGACATTCTTGCAGAATATTTTTGAAGTCGCCTCATGGATAAAGTACAGTATATTTTACAGCTCCAAAACCAAGGCAAAATGTGCCTTAGATATATAGTACTGTAGTACTATAACAAAATGGCAGATGACCTGATAGTGTCTCAGTTGTTGTATGCAGCCCTTACACTGAGGAAGTCTGAGGAAGTCTCTGATATATCACTGGATATCTTTTGTAATGATGTAATTCTCCCTGGAAACTCAAGAAGAGGAAGTTGTTTTTTACTGTCATAGTTTCCAGGGGCAAAGCCACCGTGGACATTGAAGAGGATGCTTCACTCCCAAAGTTTAGTTGTCATTTTAAAGTGGACTTTTTTGTTTGTTTGTACATCTTGCTCATGGAAAATAATTTCTGTAAAGGAGAAGCAATATCTCTATTGTCTGTCATATAGAAATAAGACCAAATGGAGGCTTTTAAGTAGGGGAGTAAAGATACCCTCATTTCATGATTTGATACATATCACGATACTGAACTCACGATACGATATTATCACGATACTCCAAGACATACCATAAAGGGATAACAAAAATTGTACAGTTAATTAAAATGCTAAATTTGGTATTATATTGGGAGTGGATATAAATAGGCTTGGACTTGGTGCTGGTAACCCAATGAACAGGTCAATGGTGACACCAGAATAAAAATATTCATTATTTTAGATGAATATGATTGCACTCTGTCACTGACTAGATATATTTAAAATAATGTATTTTACTGGTAACATACAACATTTGGCATTATCAGGACCCACAAATATTCCCCCATTGCATTATTATACTTGAATTTTTTCTCACATGGAAATTTTCATTTTGGGTGCACTATGCACAGCACATATTTTCACTATCCACAATACGATATTGCTGCATTTTTGTATTGTGATATATTGTGAAATTATATATTATTACACCCCTACTTTTAGGTCTTCTGCTATTCAAATTTTTCTTTTCAGAAAAAAACCCTATAATGTCACTTTCCCCCTCTAGAGTTTCAGAAAAGAGCTGATTTCTCAAGCTCATCAACCAAAACTCCTTCCAGGACAGCCAGGAATATAGGAGTTGTGATTGATGATCAATTAAACTCCACAGACCACATCGCTAGAACTGCCCGGTCCTGCGGATTTGCCCTCCACAACATTGGGAAGATTAAGCCCTTCCTGTCAGAGCATGATACACAATTCCTTGTCCAAGCTCTTGTTCTATCCATTCTAGACTATTGTAATGCTCCAGCATATACTGTCAAACCTCTGCAACTTATAAAAAATGCAGCAGAGAGAATGGTCTTCAATGAGCCAAAGAGAGCACAGGTCACACCTCTCTTTGCCCTAGTTGCCAATAGCTGCTCACATCAAATTCACTGATGTTTGCCTACAGAACAACCACTGGCTCTGCACCCTAAAAAGTTTCTCCTCAAGTTTCTTTGGATAAAAACGTCTGCTAAATGATTAAATGTAAATGCCTTAAACAGATTTGCAAAGATAGCAAAATACTGCTACAAAAACTCAAGATATTTCAAAATGAGCTCAAATATTTCTCATCAATGTCTTCCAAAACCAAATAATCTGAGCTTTTCTTATCTGTATTAGTTTTATAGCAGAACATTCTTACTGTGTGCCAACAATTGTCTAATTTGTTTCTATTATCATATAGCAGAAACATCTGAGACAAAGTTGATACTTAAGTGAAACATCACTGAAAGTCTTTAGTCAAAAGTATGATGATGTATCTAGACTGTCTGTTAACTGTGCAGGATATTGAGCTTCATGAATTGTTTTGTAGGAAGTTTAATAAATATATTAAAGCTCTTCACAAATTTAAAGGGATAGTTCACCCAAAAAAGAAAATGATCCAATGATTTACTCACCCTCAAGCCATCCTAGGTGTATATGACTATCTTCTTTCAGACGAACACAATCAGAGATATATTTAAAAATATCCTTAGTTCTCCAAGGTTTTTAATGGTTGTGAATGGTGGGGGATGGCATGTTTTGAGGCAAGAAATAATGCATCCATCCATAAAAAATGACCCCAGGAGGTTAATAGGTCTTCTAAAGTGAAGCGGTGCATTTCCATATCCATATTTAAAACTTTATAAATTCAAATAACTGCCGCGGAAGAGTATCCTTTGACCTGACGCACAACGTAATGACGAACGCGAAGACGCAGAGGATAGAGCAAAGCAAATCACCGGTCACAGATTATAAGTCTAAAATGATCATTTTTAAAAAGAAATGTCGGAGAATTTCGATATAAGAGAAGAGGAGCTTAATTTGTTGCACAGCCCTATTTGATTGAACCGTGAGAGACTTCTAAGCTAACAATACTCCTACATCCTGCGTCATACATTGTGTCAGAGGATTTACTCATTTGGCACAAGTCGACTACTGCATTCTGCGTACAGTCGTCCGCAGGAAGAATTTATGAATTTATAAAGTTGTAAATATGGATATTTTTCTTACAAAACTGCATTGCTTCACTTCAGAAGGCCTTTATTAACCCCCTGGAGTATCGATTATTTTTTTTTTATGGATGGATGCATTATTTTTTACTTCAAAACTCCGCCCCCCCCATTCACAACCACTATAAACCTTGGAGGACTAAGGATATTTTTAAATATATCTCCATTTGTGTTCATCTGAAAGAAGATAGTCATATACACCTAGGATGGCTTGAGGGTGAGTAAATAATGGGATAATTTTCATTTTTGGGTGAACTATCCCTTTAACTTGATTATATTATTATTAAATGATCCAAATACTGTTTATACTCTTGTAGTTGAGTGCTTAGCTGAGAGAAAGTGATGGGAATAACATTTAGCAGGAAGTGCATCCAATTTTCATGTTTCCTGTTCTCATCCACACATTTAAGGTGGATTTGGTTTGTTTGGTTTAGAGCTCATACTCTTATTTTAGTGGATTTAGATAATGTCTGTTATATCTGAAGGTCTGGATACCCTCCGCTATGGAATAATCTGTTAGCTGTTGCATTCATTTTATTCACTCTTTCTGAGATATTTGTTATTACAGAGTGAGCAGGAAAACATACACATGTGCTGCACATGTGCAGCCTATGTTATTTAGAGCTAGAGGGAATGGTGTGTGTGGTTGTCTGTCTCTATATGAGAGGAGACAGTGAGAGAATGAGAATGCATACTCTAGAGCAGGAAACTTCCTCACATCTATTTCCTGTTTTCTTCTGTGGGCCTATATCAGCGGCTTTCAATCAACCCCCAAGTCTGTTTTGTTGGCTGCTGTACTTTGCAGTGACACTGGGTTTGGTTAAAGCAGGACTCGTAATTTTGTTAAATGTTATTTACGTACTAGAGAGATTTGCTCACAAAGTCAATGCCAAGCAATATTTAACAATATAATTATGTGTAAACTCTCGTTTTATGTTTATATACTATACACACATTAACCAGGATGTTTCAGTGGAGGGTGCATATGTTTATAGTTCTGCTAAGGTAGCATATTATTTCTCGAATAAACTCTTTACTTTGGTCCTTGCAGTCACTGTAAACATTTATTCAGGGATGAACTGATATTAAGATAATGTCAGATTCAAAGAAGCTTATATAGTTATATTCATTCCACTCATTTTATAGTCGATAATCACTGTGGTCAAGAAAAACGGGCTTAGATGACTTTGTCATTTGAAGTCATTATCAACCCGACGATGTAATGCAAATACAAGTTCATTAACAAAATGAGAGGGAACCAGTTGTAGTGACATACTGAACTGAACTAAAGCAATTTGGCCTTGAGAGCTGTCATTTTAAGAGCTGAACATGGCATTTCCGGTATTTCTCACCCATCGCTTCTGGACACGTAGTCTTATAAGCATAGCTTTCTCAGAAATGTCAAAGAGACTTCAACTAAACTATGTAACATCATAGCACATTTTGTGCACAATAAGCCACAGAGGACAACCGTAATTCAAAATAAAGGCAACAATTCATATGTGCTAAATATATGTATCCCACGGTACACTTCACATTCTTTGAACTGCAACTGGCCATATTGTAAAAGGATTTGAATCATTTACAGTTCCTCCACGGGCCATTACAGCCACATTCCCCATATGATGATAAATCTATACTAGCAAAACCAATGTTTAACACAATTTCGATCTGCTCCATAGACGACAAACACAAAATCTTCCACAGAAATGAATACAGATGTGTCAGACGCAGCAGTAGTAGAAGTGTTGTAGTTAAACATCCATATGTTAATGTAAAAGGGACATAGTTGATAAGGAAATGAATGTTTCAGAACTTATCTGATTAGTTAAAGCACTTAGTGAGGGAGCTGCTCGCGACAGAGCGATCCAAATCACCACCACATGTGTCCTGGTTTCATGAGCGAAGACTCATTCTTCATGAAAATGAGGCAGAGCTGCCGTGTCCCTCTCTCCATCTTCGGGATCTTGTCAGCTAGACTTGGAACTGCATCATGTGTTGAGTACCAGGAAATTGAGATTGAAGCCATTAATGCTGTCTTATGAATCCCATTAAATTTTCCTAGCAATCAGAGGTTGTTTTGCAAGTAAAGTCATCCAAACTCAATGCTGGGTTCAACTCCGGGCGAAAATATGCATTACACAATGTATGAACAACTACCCCAGTTGACCTGCAGGATCACATCACAATTTCTAGTGCTGACAGGTTTACTTGATCTATGAATGGTCTCTTAGTATTTTTGTCGGTGCACCAGTGAGTTTTTAATGTGCTGACGGCTCTGTTTGACATACACAGATTCCAGCACATGTATGGCCAATTCCATATGTGTC
The DNA here is from genome assembly GCF_024489055.1 of Chanodichthys erythropterus. NCBI lineage: Eukaryota > Metazoa > Chordata > Actinopteri > Cypriniformes > Xenocyprididae > Chanodichthys > Chanodichthys erythropterus. The sequence goes on along the minus strand of NC_090224.1, from coordinate 9,713,252 downwards.
TGCCATGGCTCCCAAAACTGTGGGAAACTATTGTAAGTAGACAAGGGATGTGTATCTGAACGTGATTGGATGAGTTTCTTAAAGCCTTGATATACAGCAAGCTGACGGTCGGCCTTCGGCCAGCGTCGGACTGTAGTTGAATGTCTGTCAGATGAGTTTTTGCACTAGAACTAACCTCATTCGTTTTTGTGTGTGACAATAAACAATTAGATTTGTTCTAATGGGTGACGCATGCACATAATGCACACACGAGCTTCCATGTTTGCCATGTGTGTTTATATGTGAATAAAAGCCTAAATTAAATCTGATCATCATTTGAAGCCTTATTTTTGGAACTTTTAAGTTTTGGTTACCTTTCAATGAAAGGACAAAGTTTCATTAAAAATATCTTAATTTGTGTTTTCGAAGTAAATGATGACAGAATTTTCAATTTATCAGTGAAAGAATAATTTGACAATACTGTTAAATGTAATCTTTAGCAAATTTCAAAATGAATATCCATTTTTCATATACTGTACATTAGAATGTTGTGATGCCTAAATTCACTTGTAGCATTTAAATAAAGAATGATTTTAGTTCATAGTGTTTTATTTAGACAAAATAGTATAGGTTTTATTATCATTTAAGATATTAATGATATTAATGATGATATAATCTTACTAGGCCTCTGGTTAAATTACCATTGTGTGTGAATAAAGCACTTGAGAAAATATCACTCCATGTGTGGCAGTATATTGTAAGTTGTGGCCATGTTGGCCATAGGGAGACGTATTTAAAGACACATTTAAAGGCATAAACACCACACCCTCCCTTTTACTGTCAGTAGACTTGCTGAAATGAAAATACCTCAGTGTTAAACATGCAACCGGGATACTGTTTATGTCTTTTTGCTTAGGAAAGTAAAGATCCTTCAGCTCCTTCTACCACCATATGTTGTGTTTTGTCTCGCTACTGATTTTCTCTTTATCTTGTGGTTTATGGATGTCACAATTCTGTTTTGTAGCAGCTCTGGTAAAAGTGACTGTGAGTCTGTGGGGATGGATCTGTTTCATATTGTCAAGGAAAACTTACAACCATTGGCAGTCAGTTTACTCCACAGCTTACTCAAATCCCATGGTCATTTCCTTCGGGTATTACTTAGTAAGCCATGTGTATGTGCCTAAGTACACTAGCATGTGTGTCGGCCATTTGTGTTAATGTCATTGAGGTTCCTGTCAGAGTGCATTAGGGTTTCATAGACTGTGGTTTTTGGTATTAACCTTGAGTTGCACCTGTGCTTATAAAATACTGTCTTACTGATTAAATTATTTCTTTTATTTTTGTTTTCTGACTGTATTTTGTTTTTTGCCTTTCTTCCTGTATGTTAGTCATAGTATGTTAGTGCATCAGAGGCCAAAGGTCACGTTTAAGTGAACCATTTTTAACAGGCTTTTCCTGGTTCATCCCAGTTGCTCAAATGTACTTGGCCAACCCCAGAAAAGTGTGCTGTGTGGGAGGCTGTGATGAGAAAAGCACATGATGATATTTGGATTCGATGACTTGCTACAAATGTTGCTATTCTGCACAGTCATAAAAACAACAAACGTCTGCTTTAGAGCAAATCTGCAGAAGATCTCTGAATGGGATCTCCCTTAAGAAGTTTTATTTGCCATATTTCCTGTCACTAAGAACAGTTTCAAGCTACAATTCAATTCTGTATTCACAGGGATGTGCCACAGTTTTTCTTTTGAATGGCACCTCTGGGTGAAACTCCTGAAACTCCAGTTGGCTTCGAGAGTCACGATACAATATTTTAGTAGTCTGTACCAATACCAGTAAAATTTCACATGGTTGCATTTTCACATCATGTGTTTAGTGTTTCTGTACAGTAAAGCATAGTATTTGCATAGCCACGGTCATGATTTCGTTTACCAGGGAATGAATTGATAAAATTTTAGCTACATTCAAAAACTGGAAGTCCAACATAAGTTATCTTCCATAATAGAAAAATGGGAGTTTTTGATATTCCTGGACAACAATTAAGCACATCCTAAAGTCCCTGAATAATCTTCTAGTTGTAAATGGTGGTTTCATGTGGCTTCTTTTGTAGGCGAGTATGGGAAAGAGCGCAGGTCAGTATATGTGGCCATTGCGACGCACACTTCCCATAAGACAAGGCCGAGGCCAGAGCAGGTGAGCAGAGGTATGTACAGATCCACAGGAAATAACGCACATGAAAACCAGATGGTCCTGGATTCTTTCTGACCCCAACCCACTTTTTGTTACCCTTGCTAGATTGATTTTTTCATGATTAATCTGGGAAACGTAACCTTATCTTGAGCAGCCATTTTCTTTCTGGTTCTACTTATTTGTTTTGTTCATATGTTTGGGTTTTGTATTTTCTGTAAAAGCAAACAGAGTAATTTTAACATCATTAACTTGCATAAGATCTTTTTCTTTGTTATATAACATTTCCTTTTGAACTAGTTCTGAGTCAGATTAGCTTTGGCTTAGCTTCTTAGCTTCTCTGCTTTACATCCTCTTATTGACATTTATCTTGACCGTGGGTTACAGAACAGACACATGCATATTATAAATGATCCAAATAATGTTTATTTTCAGTGTGAGAGTCATCATTTTTTAAATGATTTCGTTTTTATATATACACACACACACCATTTACAAGTTTGGGGTTGGTAAGATTTTGTATGTTTTTAAAGAAGACTATTATGCTCACCAAAGCTGCGTTTATTTGAACAGAAATACAGTAAAAACAGTTTAAAATGTAATTCATTCCTTTGATGGCAAAGCTGAATTTTCAGCAGCCAGTCTTTAGTGTCACATGATCCTTCAGAAATCATTCTGATATACTGATTTGGTGCTCAAAAACATTTCTTATTATTATCATTGTTGAAAACAGTTGCTGCTTAATATTTTTCAGGAAACCATGATACATTTTCCAGGATTCTTTGATGAATAGGAATTTCAAAAGAACAGCACTTATTTGAAATAGAAATCTTTTGTAACATTGTAAATGAATCTTACTGATTTTTTTTTTTTCAAAAGTAGATATATGTCATTATACTCTACTTCTAATCAGCATGACTCAAGTGCAATGAATTATGAAGATCTCAGTGTGTGTGGAGCAGTGAACACTACGTAGAGATGATTTGTGTGGCATAAGTGTGGTGTACCTTTGGATCAAAGCCTCACAAATGAAGAGCTTGAATCAATCATGCCCAATGCTAACATTAGACACAAGCCACCTTATAAATCTTGACACAGCTTTCTAGGCTCCTTCAAGAACTTGGACCTCACTAGGTGATGGTTCCTAAAACAACAAAACATAGCAATTATTTATAAAAAAAGGACAGCAGATGTCCATCAACTCTACCACATTTGGCAGGTGGTAACAGGGTTAGACCTATAGAATAACAGTCCTGGGTGGAGACTTTTAAACCCCCCACTGTCATTAGACTGATGGGCTAATGTTGGGCCACTCCTACATGCTAAATGAAAGGGTTGAGTGAAGTCTGACCACATATGGCTATGAGGACTTGTGTCGCCACACAGAGTAAGAAACCTGCACACTGCTTTATGCAGTAGGGGCAGCTGAATATGGTGTCGGAAATAAAGAAATACGTCTCTGATGTTATTTAAACAGGGTGTGTTTAACCAGACTGATGTCATTATTTCAGGACCCTCTAACCATATGCCATATGTTCTCGAGTCGGCTATGTTAGTGCTGCCTACACACCAGCAGGAGTGTGAGAGTGCATAAGTGTGCTGTCAGCCTGTCTGTCACACACCCTCTAAAGCACTTACTTCACTGAGTACAGTGTAGGTGTAAGACAGTGGGATCAATTGAGACTTTTGTAAGGTTGTAGATCAAGCTTGTACTGGCAGTTATGGACTGAAGCCAATAAGCCACCTGACACATAATCACCTGGAGCTAATTTGGGCTGGAAACAGTTGCATTCTGTTAATAATCACTATGAGAACTTTTTGTTTATGTTATTTAGCTATTTTTTTTTTTCTGAATGACTGACATTGTTGAAGCATGTTCAAGCTCACATTTGCATGCATCAGCTGTATCAAAGTTTTGATAAGTTCAAAAGTCATTTTTCTTTTGAAAAATTTGAATTGATGTAACATTTGTCATTGAAACAGGATTAATTTAAATTCCATTTCATTGCAAGCAAAATATAAAGAAGCCTTTCAGAATCCACAGCACAATTAAAGGCATTTATAAAAGCAACTGGCATGAAGATGGTACATTAAAAAAGAATTGTTAAAATAGCAGAAATAATTTTGATGTGGAGTATTTAATATTCTGAAGCATATATATATATATAGCATATATATATATTATATATATATATATATATTACATTACACTTTGTCTTCACTCATATGTGTATTTCTAAAAATAAATGTGTATTATATGAAATGTGTATTTTTTATATATATTTATATATATATATATATATATATATATATATATATATATATATATATATATATATATATATATATATATATATATATATATATATAAAAATACACATTTATTTAATTGAGGGCCGACTGACACTTTGCTTTGGATAGTTGGCTAGCTTGTTTCCTAAAATCCAGCCTTTGAGTTCAGAAGAATGCTGAGCAAGAGCCAGATGTTTTTTGCTTTAATGTTCATGTTCAGAATCTCCTTCTGTACTCAGATGTCTCGAAAATGTTGTACCTGTGGTCACAGATTATTACAGGATGTGATTTGAAAATGTCGTCTGGATGAAAATAGCCAGCGGCTTTTGTGTTTTGTATACCTCACGACCGAGATGTCGACCCTGTGTGGCTTCCTGTTCTGCCTCTGGAGTATTTCTGGCTCTCATCTCTAAACCATACTTTAAAGAGTCACCAATTTCATAACTCTAATTAAACATTACATGCCGAAAGCATACGTTTAGGGAATTCTGACAAAACAACAGCATTCCTAAGCCAAGCCAGCTGCATAGAGAAAATTCCATTTCGGAGAATGTTTTGCTTTGTGAAAGCCAAAAAAGGATACTTTTGCGTGAACGAATGGTTTTATTTTTAAATGTTCCTGCTGGGGACTGGAGTGTTTGTGAGTATGCCAAGTTAGTGGCTTTTTCCATCAATGTCATTATGACTTTTTGTGTTTTAATTATAGGTTATTAATGATCCTCTTATAAACAAAGCAAGCTTTAAACCGGCTTCAACACAACCCAGGAACAAAGTTGACAGAAATGCATCGCTGCTTGATTTCTTTCCAGCCTTCGCCCACTCTCTCTGTTTCATGCAACTGGCCCATGCTAATCATTGCAGAAGTCCTCTGTTTACGTTTTGCATTTTTGCTGCTTTGGTCTCCAATTATTTCCAAGCCTGGCGACCTGAATGACTTGCCTGGAGTCTGAGAATCTGACCCCAGACGACTGCAGCCGGGACGGGTAGTTAGTGCAGGTGCTAATTGGCTTTGAGGGGTTATGAAGGTCCAATATCAGATGAAGAGCGATGCAGACCAAAGCCTGGTCCGAGGGTGCCGGCATGGGGGGTAAACAGGGTACTTGGGCTTTCGGTGGATAATTGAACAAGCCCCCCATAAACTGCTTAATCCTGATAGTAGTGACAAGTACATTTTAGGACAAGGTCATGCTGAGATTTTTACAGCACTATAGCATGAATTAGAAGAATCGCTTTTATTCATTTTTAAAAACATTGCAATGCTGAAAATGTAACGTGAATTATCTCAGGAGTTTGTCACTTGTAACTTACATGATGCTTTTATTCTAAAATAGGATATTTACTATAATACCCCTAGTGAAAAATAAATATACAAAAATGTATTTGAAATACATTTATTTTATACTAAGTATACTACAAATACACTTTAAATATCTTGCATTTAAAGAGTGATATTATAAAGTGATCATACTATCCTTACTTATTTTATGCTTAATATTAAGAAACATGCATTGTGCAAAAAAAAGAAGTACTCCAAATAAAGTTTAATTATAATATATATACAGTCAAACCTAAATTTATTCAGATACCTTGAACATTTAATTCATTATTACAGTTTTTTCGCTGTAGTTTAAAAAGATCTCAGAGTTAAACTGTGTCAGAAAAAAATTATCTTAATTATGTCAGATAATGAACAGATAAAGAACATTTAAGCAAAATATGTTCAGGTCAAAGTGTCTGAATAATTTTTGGTCCTACACTTTTATCAATTTTACTGGTAGTCCACTGTATGAAAATTTTTGGGGTATAATATGTCACAGTTTACTTTATTTTGCTATCCTCACTTACATAAATGAACTATAGCGTCCTGCATCCACTAGTAAAAATTAGGGATGCTCCGATCAGGATTTTGGCAGCCGATACCGAGTACCGATTTCTTGTCATGGTGATCAGCCGATACCGAGTACCGATTTCAATGCTTCACTGATTTGTAAGCTCTTTGATCACCTTTTCTCCAGATAAAAAAATACTATAGATGTTGCCTTTATTTTATTTTTGTTCCATTTTTATGGTAATGTATGTAATGCAACTATAGTTTTAACAATGCACTAAATCACAACAATTATTCATTATACAGTGAATATTTTAATATGCCTTTAAAATGGTGTTCCTGCACAGAAAAAAACAAACAAACAAAATGAAGCAGTCTTATGCAGCCCACAAGGTTTATTTAAAAATTGTACAATAGTAAAATGTTGATGACAAAATAAACATTTAATCTCCTAAAATGGAGAAGTCTGAATTAACTTAAACATTGTCCAATACCAGTCCTAGCAGGACAACATAACCAAGAAAAATACATTTAAAGTCCTAAAACAACAAATCGGATAAGTGTGATGCAGCTCATTAGGTTTACTTAAAAACTGTCCCATAGTAAAATGTTGAGGACAAAATAAACATTTAATCTCCTAAAATGGAGTAGTCTGAATTAACTTAAAAACTTTTCAGAATGTCTGTAATGGATGGCTGAGTGAGAGTCGTATTACTAGTTGTTACCGTTGCCTTTTTTGCAGTTGCCAGTTTTTCATATTCAGCATAAGTCTCGCGGTGGCTTGTTCTCAGGTGCCGAATCAGGTTCGTCGTATTGAACGTTTTGGACAATACTCCTCCACAAGAGATTTCTTCAGAACATACACGGCAAATCGCGAATTTTTCATTGTTTCTCGCAACGTCATAGAAATTCCACACAGGTGACGACATGTCTGCAGCGCTATGTTCCCGCGCGTCCTCACACTCACGCGCTGACGTCATCAAATTGCGATCGGTTCGTGAGATCGGCCAAGTTAGTGAGTACCGATCGAGTCATAAAATATGATTATCGGCCGATTCCGATCTCGGGCCGATCGATCGGAGCATCCCTAGTAAAAATATATAAAAAATTATATCTAGTGTGAATCATTTTTGGTTTGACTGTATATCAGTAAGTCTTAAGTGATATGTCAGTAAATATGTTAACAGATTAGTACTATACTTGATATGAAATAAATGCATTTTTAAATACATTTTGATATAGATTTTTTTCACTATCAACCAATCATTCAATTAATCAAGAGAAGGGTACAAGATTTATAAACTCACCACATTTTTTTATGTTCTCTGGGTTTTATTTCAAACCATTTGAAAGGCACTTACTATCATGACTCTTAGAAACATAGCCTATAGTAAAAATAGGCTTTCTGCATTCCCCCTTTCTGCATTTCACTTAAATTATGACAGATTGCATATGATGTTCCTCATCTGTAATAATAAATACACTGTGGATGAATAGACTGAATCAACTTCCTCATGTCTTGTATGTCAGCAGCATATGAGTCCACATAAATGTAGCGTGCACATAGTGTGTGTGGTTGAAGATATATGACCCTGTTAACAAGATCTCAGTGCTGACAACAGCCACTAAAAGAGGAACATGAGGTCTGATAAATTCTTCTGATGGATTACAGAGAAACTGAGACAGAATCCCTTTGACCTCATTTAAAGATTAAAGGGTTAGTTCACCCAAAAATCATTGTCATTTATCAAAATCATTTATTACTCACCCTCATGCCGTTCCACACCCGTAAGACCTTCGTTAATCTTCAGAACACAAATTAAGATATTTTAGATGAAATCCGATGGCTCCGTGAGGTCTTCATAGGGTGCAATGACATTTCCTCTCTCAATATCCATAAAGGTACTAAAAACACATTTAAATCAGTTCATGTGAGCACAGTGGTTCAATATTAATATTATAAAGCGACGAGAATATTTTTGGAGCGCCAAAAAAAATAACAAAATAACGAGTTATTTAGTGATGGCCGATTTCAAAACACTGCTTCAGGAAGATTCGGAGCACAAATGAATCAGTGTATCGAATCTGATACACTGATTCACTGATCGCCAATGTCACGTGATTTCAGCCGTTGGCAGTTTGCAACGCGATCTGAATCATGATTCGATACACTGATTCATAATGCTCCGATGCTTCATGAAGCAGTGTTTTGAAATCGGCCATCACTAAATAAGTCGGGTTTTTTTTTTTTGTTGTTTTTTGGTGCACCAAAAATATTCTCGTCGCTTTATAATATTAATATTGAACCACTGTACTCACATGAACTGATTTAAATGTGTTTTTAGTACCTTTATGGATCTTGAGAGAGGAAATGTCATTGCTCCCTATGAAGGCCTCACGGAGCCATCAGATTTCATCTAAAATATCTTAATTTGTGTTCCGAAGATTAACAGTCTTACGGGTGTGAAACGACATGAGGGTAAGTAATAAATGACAGAATTTTCATTTTTGGGTGAACTAACCCTTTAAAGATATGTTTTGTTTTTGTTTTTTCTTTTTGTTTTGTTTTTTTTACATGAAATTGATGTATAAAAAGACTTCTATTTCAAATAAATTCTGTTCTTATGAACTTCATCAACCTGAACTTGTTCTGAACTTGTTTACACCTAGTCACTTCATGCATTTTTACTGATCAGATAGCTATCAGATTTATTAAAGGGGACATGAATTGAGAAATCACATTTTGTTTTGACATGGAGTAGGGATGTTTAACTGACCCTAAACTTTTAAATGGTAGTGTAGTGTATATAATTCAGTAAACACAAGAATCATGTCTCAAGAGAGTATATTTACTATTTGCATATAGTGTCACATGCTGAAAGATGTTACATTACTGCCACCATCAGTCTGGGACAGTACATTCTATTTGCTGTACTTTGTTTGTTTGTGATATATCTGTGCCGAAACTGTTCAAGATTAATGACTTCTTGCTCAGAGGATGGGAACGCATCTATCTCTGTCTATGAATATCTCATTCTTTTACTCCACCTTATACTGAGAAAGTTGAAGAAAGGCTGAGAAGTATAGCAGCTCTATGTTGCTGGATGAGTTATTTATTCAGCAGATGGACACAGGCAGAGCACAACAGATAGAGTTAAAGGAGCAATGTATCTTCATGTGTAAATGAAAATTCTGTCATAATTTACTCACCCTCATGTCAGTCCAAACCTGTATGATGAGTAAATAATAAAATACCATGTTTTGGATTAATGATGCCTTTAACACTGATTCCAGCAAGACATCAGGAGTGGAGGTTAAAGAGGAGACTCTTGTTTGAGATGAATGAGTGTCTCCTTATTTTTAGCCACTACTGTACAACAGAAGGCATTGCATTAAGAGGCTGTTTCTCTCTTAAACACCCATGGAAACACACTTTTTCCGTTTTCTCACAGTGGGTTTCACCTGGCTCTAATGCAGATTTTCATTGCTGATACATCTCAAATGCTGAATCTGCTCTATTCCAAAATATAGTTGTTCACTGAATGTGCTAAAAAAGTTTTGTTTTGTCTGCGTTGTTCTCTAAGGTTATGATTTACTAAATAACAGATGTATGCAGCTCACTCTGACACTCAATTTTCTTCACAGGAGAATCCACTTTTGTTGATGACCACGGGCCTCCTACACCAAGGGTAAGTGGGGTTCTTTGCATTATCAAACTCTTTTTCTCTCTCTTGTTTTCCTCAAGTTCAAAATGTACTGTACAAAACATCCCTCTCTGCGATTGTCCTGTTATTTTGGCCTTCCCACACTAGAGGAAAACATTTCAAGACTTGACAGTGACTGGAAGTTCTCTCACACACACACATGCATACAGACACAAATTCACATTTATCAACCCCATGAAAAGGTTTGAGGAATGTGTTTTTATTTCCTGTGTTGATGTATTTCCTAATGAAGCAGGAAGTTTGAGAGGGACATGTTGAAGGGTGTTTTACTTGTCTTACACAGTTTTGTTAGAGGTCGCACTGGTGCCACTACATGTTATACTGATAAGTGCTGACATTTCTGTTGCATTTGAGAAACATTAAACGGTAAATGCGCTTTGAGTGCATGAAAAAAAGTGGAACAAAACAATGCTACTCTTTTGAACTGCACCACATGGACCATTTATCAGCTCGGCTCAAAAGACAGAGCCACAAGACGCTGACCATCTCGATCACACCACTAAACAGCGCTCTGAGATCCAGTGAGAAGTGTTCAAGTTCAGGGCAGAGTGCTCCGATATAAAAGTGTCTCTGTGATTAAACTATAGTTCAAAGCCAGATGAAACTATGCTGACATTCTCAACAACACTGATGTGAGAAACAGGAGAAACATTGTGTCACAACTAGGGTTGTAACGATATACCGGTATGATGATATCACGGTATGAACACGTACGATTATCATATCGTGTACATTTGCTTATTTTCGGTATTGTAAAAAAAATAATAATAATAAGACGCAGAATTTCACTTGCGCATAGACAACAACTTTCCACTTCACTACACTCTAAACTTGCTCCACACATACAGCAGACAATGTCAGAGACAGAAGTTGCTATCTCTAATCTCTATGCCCCGTTGAAAAATAAGTTACAATTTGCATTATGGGAATACTTTAGATATAGAAAAACAAACGCGGGGCTGTCCTCGAGTGTAGATATCCAAAAACAATGCGGGCGCAAAGTAGGCCTACCTGCAAAAGGAGGAAATGCATCGAACATGTTCACCTATATTCGAGAACACCATCCGTGTAGATACAGGTATGTTCCGTTTATAACTTAGGTCGTATGATGTGATGGAGAGGGAATCCCGGAATCCAGTCATGAAAATGGAATGTACAGTATAACGCAGCAATATCAGGTAAAAACGCGCGATTTGTTGGACTGATGAATAAAACATACTATAAATCAAATGGCCTAGGCGGGCTCTGTGAATATTAAAGCGCAAAAAGACGGCTGTATAAATATATCTGTTTGTTTTGCGTGCCTGCCTGTGTGAATGAGCTGCGCTGTTTCCTGTACTACATACTAAAGTATGCGCGACGCTCTTATTGTTTTTTCAGTGTTTGAAGTCTCGTCATCCGAGGACATGAACACAAACATATCCAAGGTTGCTCTGAGATAGCGCTTAATGAGCATTTCATCATTTTATTTGAGAAAAAACATTGTCAAATACACTGAAACTCAAAGCTCTGCACTACATCCCGTCAAAATAAAAGACCGCTTTTTAACCCGAAGTTTTTAACTCGAAACTGAAATTTATTATAATTGTTAAATAGAATGTACTTCTCAAAATAATAATAAAAAAATTAATTTCATTTACATAATTTTTGATAATATTTGTATTAAAAAATAAAAGCCAGAAGAATGAAGTCAAAGCAGACTTTCTGAATTTTAATTATTAATAAAAGATCTTCTAATCCATAATCATTTATTAAATGTATTTGATTGTTTTTGATTATTGAAATCTGAATAAAGAAAACAAACATTTTAATTAATTTATTGGTCATTTTAATTGATGGTATAAATAGTAATTGATTGTTTAATACCGTGATACCGTGAAACCGTGATATTTACTCAGACGGTTAGGCCTATCATACCGTGGAAATCTCATACCGTTACAACCCTAGTCACAACGATCCAGTTAGAAGGCTTTTCAACCCACAAATCACCAACATTTACCATGGATTTACTGTAATACCACTAACTGTACTTTTTGCATGACTAAGGTGCTATGCATGGTTTTACATGGTATCTGAGCATCAGAGGTTACTGTGGCTCTTTTCACACAGCAATAGAATATGGTTGTGAGTCCTGTATTTGACTCCTCCTTTATATGATTGCATTCACACACAGTTTAGTTATTTACGGGAGTGATAACCACATTCTATCACCTATAAATTTACGGCATTCTCCGCAAATCTCTGCTGTTTGAGCCGGACTGGACAACTAGATATTCGTCATGTCACAGTGCAAAAAAAAAAAAAAAAAACACTCTGAGCTGCAAACCACTAACTGCTGCTGCTTCTGATTGTTTTTAGAGGGAAGAGTTGCCCACAACTGCAGTGCCAGTTTAGTTTTTTTTTTTTTCCATAAGTTGCATAGAGAAGGCGTAGGACATACAGCGTAAGCTTTCTGAAGTGCAAGGTGATAATTTGTGTTTATAAAGCATATACAGTTATATTTTTTTCAAAAATGACATTATTGTTTCGCTAGATAAGACCCTTATTCCTCGTCTGGTATCATTTAAAGCCCTTTGAAGCTGCACTGAAAATGTAATTTTGACCTTCAACCATTTGGAGGCCATTGAAGTCCACTATAAGGAGAATAATCCTGGAATGTTTTCATCAAAAACCTTAATTTCTTTTCAACTAAAGAAAGAAAGACATGAACATCTTGTATGACATGGGGGTGAGTAAATTATCAGGAAAATTTTATTTAAAAGTGGACTAATCCTTTGACTTAGACAACATGTAGGCTAAATAAGATATTCATTGTGCAGTCAGCTTCATTGATTATAGCAGAACTTTGAGATCATGCTTGCTTTTCTGTTCAAATTATAGTGATTTGCGACTGAGCTGCTTTAATAACTAATCATTTATGGGGAGCACTTATGCTGGTATGTGATAGGTTGCTGCTAGGTGACATATAACTTCAAAGATCATATTTAAATGTCATTAAATGTGAGCATCAAACCTTACCCTGGAGTTCATTCACCCTTTCCAAAAACATTTTGTTTTTCATTTTTATTTTCAGGGTCAACAAAGGAGCGAAACAAGCAGTTTCGCAAAAGTTAACTCAACACACACACTGACATGACAACTAATCTTATCAGCACTTCCTACAGAGAGGACAGCCCTGATCATTGACACAGATTAGAAAGAGAGTGAGTGAGCGAGTGAAATAGAACGAGTGGAAAGAACAAGCTTGATTTAAGAGGAGTGTCATTACACGCACTCTGCAAAAGAGGTTAAGCCCAGTGAAAGTTTCAGCTGGGTTTGCTCAGAGGATGAACGATAGGTCTGTTTCATAATAGTAGGGTTGAAGCCATCACTGTGGTCTGTCTATGGTTTTTATAGAGACTTGTTGAAAAAGAAGTCATTATAAGTGTTATAGGACACAGTTGTTTTAAGATGAGAGTCCCAAAGCACTTGTTACACGTGCGAGAATAAGTGAACTTGGTTTGATTTCCCTGTAGATTTCAAATGACTTATAACTGGGATTGTAATCAGTGTTATAATCAGTGATTTGTGGTCAAAAAAAACTTCTCTGCACTGCTATTTTCCTTTTTGGTTTTTGTGTCTCTGCTATGAAATATAGGTTCAAATGATTCAGAGACTTTGGAATGCTGGAATGATTCATTGATAGTACAGAGAACTGTGTGTGAGTGCACTCGCATATGACAAAAGAGTCCAGAAGAGAACAGGAGAGGGGGTCCACCCATAAAAGTACTCTTGTGAACAAATGTGAACTTTTTATTGTTTCTAACTAGAGAGGGATTGTTCTGTGCTAAGTATTGGCATGTCTTGTATTGAATATACACTGGAGAGGCCTCAATGCCACAGTCAATTAAGTCTTTATTAACAGTTTATGAAATAACCTGCCTCCTTGGAGCAGTGCTGTAAAACATTTGTTAAAACATTCTGATAATCATCCCATAGCAAATTGTGAGGGTGTTTAACAATATGATTAATTAATCTCAATTAATTGCATACATAGTTTTTGCTGTGAAAGTATTAAATATTTCAATTCAAATGAATCAATGCAGGGTTTTTCCTGGGTCAAAAATGGTCTTCGGTGGTGACAGACATGGTCATCCATACAAACAGTAAAAAGTGCCCTACCCACGTGATCTGCGAGCCCGATACTGACAATAAAGTACCCGTCACTTTCACTGTAATTCTTTCTTGCCCTCTTTGCAAAAAAGTGATTTTATAGCTTTGTAAGAGAATATGCTTTTTTGCTAAACCTGAAAAGTGTTAAAAAGTAGCATTTAGAAGTTATATTAACTAATAATATCATTTTCTACCATATACAATTGAAAGCACCTAGCTAACAACAACTTGCTTTGTTCTTGTTTCACCTCACTCCAGTCTAAATTAACTGATTTTATAGGTAGGCCTAATTTACTACACATTATCATTTAAATAACCTGAAAATATTGTGGATTATTAAGGCTAATTTTACTAACCACTCTTGCTAAATGGGGTAAGCACACTTATGTTCTCATTTCAGAGTTGTTCGAGTAAATGATTCATTATAGACCCTGTAGACAGATCAGTTGTTGTCATGATTCATTAAAACGAATCTGTTCAAATGAGTCATTAGGTCGCGAATTGGAGATTAGCGGACGTTGACGCGTTGCGTGTGAATCGCGACTGTTATTAGGACATCGCAAAAGATTTGTCTACACAGAAAACACTTCATCACTGGATAGGATTTTCTTTTTGTTTACTGAAAGTGTGGTTTATGTCAGCTGTACGTGCAGGGCGCCTGTCAGAGAAGATGAGGTGACGTTCTTTTGAGCACTATTCACACCCAGCGGTTATTCAGGAAAAACATTCTCAGAATGCACCTTGTGAAACATAAATTTGGTCTTACGAACTTTTAGCATTGTGTCAGTTGATTTAGATTATTATGTGTGAGGTAGAGTGAGTGCAAAGACAGTGCTTACTTTGAAGACATAGAGAGCTCGCGCGCACGAGGGAGGAGCTCTCTGGGAGGAGCGTTCTGTCCGTCAGCACTGTCGTCTCCCTCCTTCATTTTACAGTCGAATGGTGGCTAGAACGGCTCCAGTTTCAAAGGTCAATACGGAATGGATTAATCTGCGTTATTTTTTTAATGCGTTATTTTTTCTCAGATTAATTAATTGAAATTAACACGTTATTTTGACAGCCCTAGTTTTATAGTATATTCACTATACAATCCAGAGTTCAAGTAATAGCAAATTTGAACTAGTTATATTTGTATTTAATATTGAATAATCATATTATATTATCTAAAATCCTGCATAAGAAGTCTACAAGATATATAAGATATTTGCAAGGAAAAGTGGAAGAAAATAAGGATTATAAGAAAGAGAAGACAAAAGAGTTTCTTCACTGGAATGCTCATCTTTGACCCTGAGCCAAAAAGATGGACAAAGATGAGACTGTGTGCATCAGCAGCTGTCTAAAGACAGAGATTGAAATAGAAAAAGACTCAAACAGACATATTTAATTATAGTGTTCACGCTTGATTTGATTTCATAAGAGACAACCTATGTTTGTTTTAGCCTGATTTCCTTGGCAGAGCTGTACTCCTGAATATGAAAGTAATGTAATCAAACTCCAGTTCAATGTGTGCATGTGTATAAATCATCCTCTTTCAACCAGGACTGCTTCAGTTTACTATAAAAAGATCTATTTATAAATCTTCATTATTTTCCTAGGTCATAATGTTTTAGGTGGATCTGTCTAGTTTGGGAAAGTCTTTGGTAGCTGAAACCCCCACAGTTACTAAAAGACCCCAAACCAGCAATGATAACAACCAGTTTTAACCTCTCACAGCTGTGGAAAACATACAAACTCTGAACAGACGTTTACAGATTTGACAAGAACTCAACAAACACACAGTACTACAAAAATGCAACAGTCTCATCACTGTACAGGCCACTACCAGCATCTGCAACTCAACTGATCAAGTATGGCACTAGCAACATTAAGGTCATGGCTTTGAATCCTGTGCCTGTACTGATTTTGTACTGTCAAAATGCAAACTCAAGTGCATTGGAATTGCAATTATTTGAAATAGAACATTGTTAACAATACAATTGTCTTTACTCTTACTTTTGATCAATTTAATGCATCCTTGCTTAATAAAAGTATTAATTTCTTAAAGTGATAAATATATTATTGACCCAATCTTTTGAACTGTAGTGTAAACATAGTGAATCTATAAAAGGCTTCTGAAAGAGAATCTAAAAATCGCATTTATTTAGCATTAGATTAGGAAGGACATATATAGAAGCGTGATTATCTAAGAAGAAGAGTGAGACAGATAATGTCGAGAGAGGGAGAGAAATGGAGATTGAGTGAAGGAAAACAGGATGGGGGAGAAATGGCAAGGCAGCTGGGCTCAGACAAGGCCTCTTATGTGTGTGCGAGGTGAAAAGAGGGTATTCTATGTGAACTTGAACATATTTGTTGTTTTGGGGGAGAGCACAGTTCCACACTATGGAGTGTGAGACTGAGAGAGACAGAATAATAAAAGGCTTGATGGGGTCCGACAGCAGGGGGTCTTGTTTAGGTAGTAACAAGGGCATGTGTTTACAGACCTGAATAAAAGTTAGCATGACTGCTGTAGTTAAGTTAAAAAACATGTCACACATTCAAACATAAATACATAGACCGCTTTAGACACAAATGTTGGTTCTAAGGAGCATTTCTCATATTGCATACGCCGAGGGGACAGAGCAGTCTTCCAAACCCAGTTTCTTCGAGGATGCTGGCCTGCAGGGAATTCCATTCTTCTTTCCACACTGGATGATCATCCAGGAATTTAAACATTTCCTCTGACTCTTTTTTAAAGACTCATTCTTATGGTGGTGTGGAGTAGCGAATAAAGATATGGGGCCTCGTGTATAAAACTTTCTGTAGATTTCATCCTAAAAGTGTGCAGATTCATATTTATAAAAACCATGCATATGCCAGAACCTGTGCAAAATTAACTTAATACAACCCAGTCACAGGAAGACTGTGTATGTACATATATCTCCACCCTTTCTCCTCCCAGAAATAACCATTTATGGAGCTTACAACACCTAGTTTTACCATGCATATCCTCATCTGCATATTATTTCCATCCACGATACCGTTTAACGGTACAGGACGTTACATTGCTAAAATAATAATTCATTATCCTTGCCTTGTTTTAGAATAAATAAATAAATCAAAACTGTATAAAATACATTTCACAGAACATTTTCAGAGAAGAGTTTTCTTATCTTTTCCACAGGCCAAATAGTATTTTTAATTGCTTCAAACAAATCAAATTTATGCAATTTTAGGATGTTTATATATTTTTAATGGAAACAGGTAGCCCTTATATTTTTTGCAGTGTAAATAATTGTCTGACTCCGTGTGTTACTGACAAAATATTTTAAAAATAAATTTGAGGTGCCGGAAGAGGTTTGTTCTCGCGCGTCAAGCAGGTTCGGTTGAGCTTCTGTTTATGTTCGCTGATCAATGTTTATGTGAATAAAAGCCTAAATAAAAACTGTTCATCATATAAAGCAATCGAGTCTCTTCAGACAATTTGGACTAAACCGCTCAATTCATATGGATTCTCTTTACGAAGCGTCAAAATGTCTTTCTTTCTTTCTTGCTTTCTTTCTGCCATAATCTAGCACTTGACTTAAAGGCATAACAATAGACGACGTCAAATATTAAAAGGTATAATTTTATAGCATATTTCAAAATTATTATTTTTCCTTCATATATTTATTTTTCTTTTTATATCTTACTATACATTCTATACATTCTGTAATGTGATGCCTAAATTCACTTTTAGCAAACAAACAATTTATTTCTGTTCTCTTAATAGATTAGACTTTTAGTAAAGAATTATCAATTAACAGCTATTGGTCACAAATAAAATGGATTATGTCTGTCAGAATTGGCCAGAATTTCAATGTTGGTGCATCCCTCTTTCTTCTTCTTCCTCTTTCTCCTAATAACTATGTATTTCAATGTCTATATCTCTAGGAGCTGCCATTCCCAAGTCAGGTGATCTACAACAGAGTTGGCAAGTGTGGAAGTCGGACAGTTGTCCTGCTGCTGAGGATTTTGGCAGAGAAGCACCAGTTTAACCTGGTGTCCTCTGACATCCATAACAAAACCAGACTCACAAAGCATGAGCAGGTCAGTGGATGGGTGAGTGTATGACTGAGGCAACTAATGCCTCTGAAAAGTTGTATAGCATGCTAAGATAAAAAGCATACTGTGATGAAAACTTGCTGATGTGATTAAATAAAGGTGTTTGCCAAGGGAAATGCTCACTGAATGCCAGCAGCAATGAAACACATCCGAATGGCACTCATTGTGGAGAAAAACACACACTTTCTTCCTTTGCGGAGAGGAAAAGAAAATATTCTGTCATCCCGCCACACCTCCACACAGCTAAACTCATCTTATGAAAAGCTAAAATAAATAAGCTGATTAAATAACACTCATATACGTTTGTTGAGTGTGAGTTTTATTTGAGAGTGAAATAAAAGTGACTAACATGAAATTGAAGACTTTTTGACTGGGAATTCTGTCTATATCCCAGAGTACACTCATAATTCTTTCTGGACAGCATGGGACCTTCCAGAACCCCAGAATAAAATGATTTTGTGAGTGATACATTATTCATAAGTTTTAGAGAGTAAACTGGTTAGATGTACGGTAAATACTCAAAGCTAATATTAAATGTGTGTGTTTACAGGAGTAAGAACACATACAGGTTTCTTTGCCATCAGAAAGACTAACTCTCCTATATGCTGGTGTGTGTTCAGAAAGATCAGAAAGAGAGCGCAAAAGAGCAAATGAAAGTGGTTCTCAGTGTGTTATCAGATATTCTTAGAATGTTCTCTGACAGCATGGAATTTTCAGAAGATTTCAGCATGGAATAACAAAACCCAAAACAAAATAAGCAAATATAAATATGCAAATTGTGTTCATAGTTTTAGATGTCCTTGAACAGCCTGAGCATCTCTCATTTAGAGACAAACAGTATTCGTCCATACAGTGAAAGTTATCTGATCCCCACCGGTCTTCAAAATATCTTCTGTTGCGTTCTGTTTGAGACTGAGATTACTTATTTGAAAATCTTAAATAAACAAATGTCCATACCTTATTGGTGAAACTACTGCAGGAGCAAACAAGAAGGTGTGAAGGTGTCGTATGAAAAGTTTAACCAGTGGGACCGCACTCAGTCACCTTGCACATACATAAATATTTAAAAAAATAATCCATTTAAGCTCATTTGAACAACATTTGCTGTGTAAATAAATGTATTTATATTTATAAATTTGAAGAAGCTAAAATATAAGATTGGTTTGATTTGATCAATACTTTTGGTCACTTCATAATTTCCATATTTACATTCGTGCTATTTTATTGCTTTCATGACATTAATTGTATTCTAAAATGTGGAAATTATTTTATAATAAGAATGAATGAGAGGGTGGGTCCGTATTTTTCACTGATTAGGTAAAAAATGGATTAAATAACTTATGAATATATAAACAGGTTTAATGTCTTGTTTTGATGTGTATCTTTTGAACACAATTAAAGGTGCCATCGAATGAAAAATTGAATTTACCTCGGCATAGATGAATAACAAGAGTTCAGTACATGGAAACGACATACAGTGATTCTCAAACTCCATTGATTCCTCCTTCTTATATAAATCTCATTTGTTTAAAAGACCTCTGAAAAACAGGCGAATCTCAACATAACACCAACTGTTACATAACAGTCCGGATCATTAATATGTATGACCCCAATATTTGCATATGCCAGCCCATGTTCAAGACATTAGACAAGGGCAGCCAGTATTAACGTCTGGATCTGTGCACAGCTGAATCATCAGACTAGGTAAGCAAGCAAGGACAATAGCGAAAAATGGCAGATGGAGCGATAATAACTGACATGATCCATGATATCATGATATTTTTAGTGATATTTGTAAATTGTCTTTCTAAGGGTGCTTTCACACTTGGTTCGATTGCCTGGACCGAACCCGAGTTCGATTGCTCCCCCCTCCCCCTGCGCCCACTGGACTGTGTTCACATTATATTATTTGGGTCCGACCCGCGGTTCGTTTGCGTCATCAAACCAGCAGCTGTTTACTACGTTGCTTAGTAACAATGGCACAGGAGAAGGCGTCAAAATGCATAACGTTGCTCTCCTCACTTTTATATTTTTGTTTTTGAACCGTTGGTTTTGTTCATAACGGCTCTTGCGTCTATCTGCCGCGAATGTACAATGCTGAAGGCGAGCAGAAATGAGAGAAGCTACGCTACAGCTCTCTGTTTGCAGCACGTGACTCACGCTCATCGGGAAAGTGAGTGAAACACACACAAACTCACATTTTTATCAAATAATACGGCATTAATAGCGGTTCACTTCCGCAATTTGATACATTTGCATTCATATCACAAGCGAACCGTACCGGAGTTCACTTGAACCGCACCCCAGAACACCCTTTTTAAGCGGACTCGGGTACGGTTCGCGGGTGCGCACCCGAGTTCAGAAGACCGTGTTCACATCATCCAAACTTACCGAACTCTGACGTCAATCGAACCCGGGTGCGCACCAAAAGTGTGAAAGCACCCTAAATGTTTCGTTAGCAGGTTGCAAATGTACTGTTAAAGTTACCATCGTTTCTTACTGTATCCACGGAGACAAGACTGCCATCACAATTTTCATTATTAAACACTTGCAGTCTGTATAATGCACAAACACAACTTCATTCTTTATAAATCTCTCCAACATTGTGTAATGTTAACTTTAGCCCATTAGCCATGGAGCACAGCCTCAAACTAATTCAGAATCAAATGTAAACATCCAAATAAATACTATACTCACAGGAATTGATGCATGCATGCAGCATGAATGATGAACACTTTGTAAAGATCCCTTTTTTAGGGTTATATTAGCTGTATGAACTTTGTTTATGCTGGTTAAGGCAGTCGAGAGCTTGGCGACGGGGAGCGCGAGATTTAAAGGGGCTTAAAATATATATATATATATATATATAATATATAATTATGGCTCAAAATAGGCAGTTAAAAAAATTAATAAAAAAAAAATATGGGGTATTTTGAGCTGAAACTTCACAGACACGTTCAGGGGACACCTTAGACTTATATTACATCTTGTTAAAACTGGTTCTAGGGCACCTTTAAAGTTTAATAATCTGATAAACTATTGACCTCGCTTGGGAATTAACCCCTCGGCTTTGCCATTAGTTAGCGTAATGTTCTTTGCATTAAGTGTATTTCCAGTCCTTGTTTTCTCTGGCTGACAGTTGTGATTGTGACTGATTGCCTGTTAGTGGCATTGGAGCATCTGCAGAGACTCTTAAACAAATGCAAATTTCTCTGCGGGATAAGGGTCATAAAACTCTCATTTAGAGAAGAAAGTTTATTTGTGTGTATAGAGGGAAAGTTCAATCTGTTTTTAACAGACCTTTCAATGAGACAAATGAATGAACCTCCTCTCTATTAAACAATCATAATGTTCACATCATTATATGATTGTGTAGAACAAGGTTTTGTCATTAAAGGGGAATTTCATATTCACACAGAAAAGTGTCAGACAAATATGAAAATTCCATCATAAAAGTGGTTCATATGACTATTCCAGTTACCATTCTGGCATTTGACAAGTTGCAGCACAAAACACTAAACAAACTATTATTATTATTATTATATTTTAAATAAACCAAAATTGCTATATTGCCTAAACAGTGTTTTAGTAAGCAAAATAAAGCATCAGGTCATGCAATTATATTAAGACCTGTACATTTTTAATTAGCCTCAAAACACTAAACCACAGACGGCTTACCCAGTGTCACACAACCTGAGGTGTTATTTGTGATGTGGCCCTACCAACACCTCGCACATTGTATGGCCATGTCTGTGCCCATATAAGCATTTACTGCACAGGAAATCTCATTAAGATGATGTCACTACTTCAGGTTGTTACAGAATGTGTGTTTTGGCTTTAACACAGCGTTTGATAAAAGATCAAAGCTTAAGCAGTGCACTTGTTACAGTGTGGTAAGCTGTTTGACGGAGATGTGGGGCAAGAGAGGGAGGGACATAAATAGGTTTAAATTTCGGCATGAAATCTCAATTCTGAGGGTGGTCTTTTCCAAGGAGGGAAACTTCTGGAACTTATTGTTGAGTGAGCTACAAAAAGCAGCACTCTACACATACCGTCCTGGCACACCAGAGCAAGATTACGCCATCCTGCTCCTCATATGGTGATCCGATATAGGGATCGTTAAGTCTCCTTATGCCTGTGTATGTATGTTTGTAGAGACCGTAACGTGCATTTAGGGACACATGGGCTCTATCAGAGCTGACTGGGCCCCCAGCTGGCCCTCATTAGGAAACATTAAGGTAATGAGAAGTCAGCTTCTTTCCACTGCACCACGCACCATCCACGCGAGGAATGTTTCCTTGGTCTGTCTGTGTGTGTGATTCTGAAACTCAGAGGCCTGTTTGCAATGTTTTACGTCTATGGTTTATTTTTTGAATTAGATCCATCGCTGTGGCTGAAGAATTATTGTGTTATAGCCACTGAAGACAGCAACTTCAATTAATTATGGCTGATTTTGGTATACACCCTGTGATTCATTAGTTTGTGAGTGTTTTATTTATTTGTTTGACAGGAAAGATATATAATTACATTTCCTGCTGCCAATGCTTCTGGTGGTTAAATTATTTTTGTTGTTGCGGGATCTGCAATTGTAACATGTTGCACGCCATTACTATTTTGTTTTATCATAATTGTCAGTGTTGCTGGATGAAGAGAGTCTCATGAATAGTTATGTAACATGCATTTTGATCTGTTTATTTGTGTTGATTTATTGCCAGGTGGATTTGATGAGAAACATTAGCACTATTCCACAGCCTTTTCTGTACACCAGACATGTTCACTATCTCAATTTCACAAGGTAAGCAAATCAGGAATTATTTATCTGAATGTATCTGATCAGGACTAAGATAAAAACATTGTTGCCATTAAATTATTGTTCGATACAGTGCTTATTCTCTTTGTCTCTTTCTTTTTCAGGTTTAGGATAGAACAGCCTGTCTACATAAACATCATCAGGGATCCCATTAACCGTTTCCTCTCCAATTACTTTTTTCGTCGCTTTGGGGACTGGAGAGGAGAGCAGAATCACTTGATCCGCACACCCCAGATGAAAGATGACGAGAGATATTTGGTCAGAGGCTCTTTCTAAATTCCTCCTCTTCTTCTAATTCTTGTTCGGAGTTCCTTCTTTACTATTTTCTGACATTTTATTAATCAGGTATTTCTTAAACTACAGGCACTTTTATGTTTCTTGCTTTATAAAAACTAACACATTTCAAATTGTTGTTATATGAAGATTACAGTACATAAAAGTCTTGGGAAATTCACTGAAATATGACTCCATGACAAAAATATTCATTTTTACATTTTTAAAGTTATGATAATCTAAACAAATAAAAAGTGAAATAAATCTGTTCATTATATTGGGTAAAAAAATCCATAAATTTCAGACTTTCCATCTTTTGTGGTGTAATTTTCACCACAACCATAAATTTTGCCCCTAATATATATATATTTTTATATATATAATATAATAAGGTTAGTGCACTTGGTTATTAAGGATACAAAAATGTCAGTGAAGAGCATGCTTGAGATGAAATATGAGACATGTAATGTGTAAATAAAAAAAATATCACACATTGTCATTTCCATTCAAGTTGTAAAAAGTGTAATATTATTTAATTGTATTTAGAATAGGCAAGGCAATTTTCCCATTATCATGTACATAGTTTGAGGCTGTCTACACTGGACACGTCAAATCCACCGCTGCAAATCAATTTGCCCGTGTCAGAAGTTGCGCAAGTGCATGGAGTATGTCATAAATAGAACGGAGCATCAGTTTTGCATTGCGCCACATCCAGTGTAGACAGTGTTAGCAATGGTCACTATTTATTCAGAGTTTTAAAATACTGCATTTGCAGTGTGCTGGAAATGCCACTTGTTCATTCTGGGCAAAAAAAGGACAAAAAATAAATGTGTGTATATCTACTGTTTGTGGTCAAATTAACCCCTTGAGCTTCGTACCCGCCCTTCGTAGTTAAAGAAACACCCAATTAGGCACAGAAACTCAGTCCCATTAAGCACATACACATGCTCTTTTTTTTCTTGCTGTCTTTCTCTTGTGTTTCAGTCATGTCTGTGCTGTTTCCTATAGGGATGCAGCAGTACTTAGTGAAGTGAGCACAGATTCAAACATAAACATCTGAATAGTGATATGAAGGGCTTACTACAATAAAACTAGTAATTTACCTATTCAAACAGAAGTTGTACTCATATGCACAGTTTACATAGAAAATTGCAGCCTGACCATGGAGTGACTTGACTTTGGGAATTTAATTCCCCTTGGGAATGAATTTGTTACACATTGTAATATGTTTGTGAGAGCGGGTGCAGGAGTCTGGCTGTATGTTTGGAAATTAGCTCAGACAATGTGAGCAGAATGTTCAGGAATTGATTAGTCATGCTTGTTTTTTTAGTCAGTTGCATTGCTAAATGCTCTAATCTCTGATTTGGAAAAAAAAATGCTGAAACTCAAGACAGTCACTTGAAAACTTGGCATTGATTGAAGAATTACATCAGTCGACTAAGGATTGTGACAGAATTATGGCTAATATCTGTTATTCATAAAACATAAATGGCCAGTTTCCCAGACACATATTAATCTGGAACATTAACTGGGACTTTTTCTTGCTAGTTAATTCAGTCCAGGCCACTTTCTCTGTTAACTCATCTTGTGCCTGGTGTAATGATATTAATCTATGAATATTTTTACTGAGAAGGGGTCAAGATTTGGCAAGTTAGCATGGTTCAGTTAGTACTGTAAGTTCAGTTCACAGTGGATAAAACAAGAGAACTCAATAACAGACCAACACATTAACAACATAGGCTACTAAAGCCAACTTATAAAAACAAGATTAGCTGAGACAGGTGAACATCACATTACAGTAATCAAGATGTGATGAAATAAAAATTGTATGATTCTTTTCAAATCTTGAATGTTGAACTCATTGTTGAGAAATAGTTCTGAACACCTAAATTCCTGAATACTGATTTCACATTTCCTTTCAGTGAACTGAAATATGGTTTTATTATATGTGTAATGTCATCTGAACCATGTACAAAAATTTCAATTTTATTTGAATATAATTGTAATGTGACACTGACTTTGCCATCACATGACTAAATTAGTCTTTAAAATATATACAAATAGAAAAGTTATTTTAAATTGTGACATTTCATAATATATGTATTTATTTTTGATCAAATAATGCAGTCTTGGTGAGCATAAGATACTTGTATCAAAAACATTAAAACATGACGCCAAAATTTTGAGTGCTTGTGTATTCAATTTTTTTTTTTAACTAATGACTACTTTGGCACTAGTAAATACTATCTATATCCATATATATCCATCTATTTATCTATCTATCTATTTATCTATTTATTTATCTATCTTATCTATTTATTTATCTATATCTATCTATTTATATATATATAATATACATATATATATATATATATATATATATATATATATATATATATATATATATATATATATATATATATATATATATATATATATATATATATTTACTAGTGCCAATAATAGTCATTAGTTTAAAAAAAATCTAATTTTGCAGCGCAGGTTATTGACTTTTAAAAGTTATGTGGTTCCAAGAATAAAGATAAACAAAGACTTTAAAATGATTGGGAATACTAATGGACAGTTTTTAATTGCTTTATAGATTAAAAATGTTGCTAGCTCACTTTAAATAATATTAAATCCATATCACACTACATTTCTATCAATAATTCACAATTATCTTTCCCCATTAACCATTTTAATATAACCATTTTTGTAATCTTACAGGAAGACACATGACAGTAGCAGTTCTGTTATGATGGGAGTTGAACCTATCTTAGCTAACGAGAGACTACAATAAATATAATCAGACCTTCACCATATAGAACATAACCTCTTCTTAAGATCTCCTCTCCTCCTGGAGGCTTGGTTAACCACATATCTTTTTTTATAGTTTAGGATTACTGTGGCTTGTGATCTCTCACACTAAACATATCTGTTTGCTTAATTTATGTGTCTGTAATAACTGGGCCCTTAGTCAGGAATGAGACTTCAGATGGTATGCTATTGAAGTTTCATTTTAGATCTTTCCTTTTGAATTTAATTATTATAATCTGTGACGTACTTGGGAATTCCCCCGCAGTCTGCATGGATGTGCACGCCCACACACACACACTCAACGTCAGACACATGATTTCACCAACACCAACACATTTGCATTACAACTGGATGCTGGAAGATAATTGGATATTGCAGAGTTGTCCCATATGTTTGGAGCATGTGAAGTGATTTTATAAAGTGTGTGTTAGAGGAATGGCCATGCTCACAAGGACAAGGAGGGGGGTAGGACTTTCTCACCTGGTGTGACTGAAATTTTACAAGCTGGTTTCCTTTCAACACATTCTCTAGGCTTAAGCTAGTCCTAGACTAAAATGCATGTTTGAGCTGTTTTAACTGGAAGCAACTTGCACTGATATATCTTAAAATATGTCAGTACCATTGTTTTAAAATATGTCCATGCTATTGTTTTGACTACACTGCGTTCCAAATTATTATGCAATTGACATTTCAGTACGATTTCAGTACAATAAACATTCAGATTTTAGTTTTTCTAAGAAAATGTTTGTTTGTTTATTTATCCATGTATTTTTAGATAACTGGTATCAATCTCAGACAAAATAATTTGCCAGATCTATGGAAACCCTACTTAGAGGTTGTTCCACATTATTAAGCAAGTCACAGTTCTCATGCAATATGGGGAGGAAGAAAGATCTTTCTGAGGATGAAAAGCATGAAATGGTGCAATGATGTGCAAAAGGCATGAAAACAACTAATATTGTGTGAAACTGAATGGAGATTATCGAATTATCATAAGATTTGTGAGTGATTTAGAGCACAGCAGAACTCGGTCAGATAAAGGCTTATTAATGAAAGTTCCTATCAAAAAAATGTATTGTATTGAAAGGGCAGCTATAAAAAAGCCAGTGGTGAGCAGCAAACAGGTATTTGAAGCTGCTGGTGTCTCTGGAGTCTTGAGAACCTCACCATGCAGGCTGGCAGTTGTGCGTAAAGATGCATTTTAGACACCACTAACCAAACCTAACAAAGAGAAACATTTACAGTGGGTGTAGAAATACCTTTTCAAACAGTTTTATTGCTGTGGTGTTTTTTTGCAGCATGGGATAGTGCATAGTGCATTGTACAATAGTGCATTGTACTATGCACTATCCTCCTTTTTATACCATAGCTGAAAATGGAGTTATGAACTCCAAATATCTTGCAAAAGTCATTTTAATACCCTCCATCTCACTTCCCAGTATTCCAGCCCAAATCATCATCCACCAGCTCCTTGCTGACGTCGCAGTCTTTTTGGAACGTGGTGGCCATTCACCAACCATCCAGGAATCCATCCATTTAGACCATCCATTGTAGTACGGCATTAGTCAGTAAATAAATAAAACTATTTAAAAATGAGTCTTCATGTATTTCTACACACACTGTAAATGTTTCTCTTTGTGAGGTTTGGTTTGGAGTGGCTGAAATGCATCTTTACGCACAACTGCCAGCCTGAATGGAGAGCTTCTTGAGACTCCAGAGACACCAGGAGCTTCAAATACCTGTTTGCTGCTCACCACTGGCTTTTTTTATTGCTGCCCTTTCAATACAATTAATTTTTTGACAGGAACTTTCATTAATAAGCCTTTGTCTGACCTAGTTCTGCTGTGCTCTAAATCACTCACAAATCTTATGATAATTCGATAATCTCCATTCAGTTTCACACAATATTAGTTGTTTTCATGCCTTTTGCACAATATTGCACCATTTCATGCTTTTCATCTTCAGAAAGATCTTTCTTCCTCCCCATATTGCATGAGAACTGTGACTTGCTTAATAATGTGGAACAACCTCTAAGTAGGGTTTCCATAGATCTGGCAAATTATTTTGTCTGAGATTGATACCAGTTATCTGAGATTTATCATGGATAAATAAACAAACAAACATTTTCTTAGAAAAACTCAAATCTGAATGTTTATTGTACAGAAATCTTACTGATATGTCTCTTGCATAATAATTTGGAACGCAGTGTAAATGCACACAAGTGATGTTTTTTTTTTTTTTTCTAAGGTACATTTATAAAAGCTATTTAAATGTCCTAATTGAACTAAGGCCTAGTCCTGGCTTAATCTAAGCCCTGTCTATGAAACCGAGCTTTAAAGTGTATACAATATGTAAGTATGTTCTGCTAGGTGGCTTCAGTGGCCCAATTTTGTCTCAGATGGTCATCTGGTGTGAAAAAAAACCTCAGATACAGAGAAAAAATGATATACTAGTATACATTTAGGCACACTTGGCAACATTTATCATGAATTTAAAAAAAAAAAGAAAAAAATTACGCTTAAAATATGAAAATGAAAATGTATACGACCTTTGAAACAGTTTGGGGTTTAAGATTTTTTTATGTTTTTGAAAGAAGTCTGAATTTAAACTGAATTTATTTGATCAAAAAATACAGTAAAAACAGTGACATTTTGAAATATTATTACAATTTAAAATAACTATTTTCTATTTTATTATATTTTAAAATGTAATTTATTCCTGTGATGGCAAAGCAGAATTTTCAGCATCATTACTCCAGTCTTCAGTGTCACATGATCCTTCAGAAATCATTCCATTATGCTGATGTGGTGCTCAACATTATTGTTTTCAATGTTGAAAATTATTGTGCTGCTTAATATTTTGATGAATAGAAATATGTTTGATGAATAGAAAGTTCAAAACAGCATTTATTTGAAATAGAAACCTTTACTGTCACTTTTGATAAATCTTAAATGTGCTTGCGCCAACAAACTCAGTTGTTCTGTAAGGTCATTGTGTGAGAAATGCTGGCAGACCTTCAAAGCTGTAGTACTGCCCATGTTTACTAATGACTGGAAACATTAAAGCTGAACCGTGTGTGTGGTGTGCGCACATAGGAAGTAAATTGCCCCCATTAGTGGAACTTATCCAGGTTCTCATTTCTCCTATCGTATCCTTTCATCTCATTTTGTCTCGAATCGTCTCTCATCTAATCTCTGCTTTGCTCAAACAGTGGTGACTCTTAATGCAGCCACACATTATGTATGCAGTAACCAGTATTATTTCTTATTTGCATTCATCCTTTTGTAGCATTTTCCAGACAGAAAAATGCTTTCTTTCATGTGTGGCAGAGCGTGTTGCTTGGTGACGTCCATCTGGAGGTAGTTTAGGGGTAAATTGCGATGGCTGTGTTCCTAGGTGCTTAGTGAAATGGCCACCTTGGGACTGAATCAAGAACACAAGGCCAAATAAGTGTGTCACCTGAGCTGAAGTGGGTCCTTCTAGAGAGAGAAAGACTGACCCGTTTTACTGCTCGGGATGTTTGCCAGAAGCACACTAGACATTTGCTGTAACTTTTTATATGTAATTTCATATATCCAAACAGACTTTCTTTATTTTTATACTCTCTTTTTTCTCCACTCCAACAAACAGCATCTTCCTCCTCATTGAACTTGTTTTTAATTGCTGGTTTTAAATGTCTGGTGCAGCTTTAAGGCATCATTATCTCTTCAGGGCTTGAGTATGTTGTTCTCTAAGTTGCTGCGTAATTGGCGATCTGTTAGAGGATGACATTTCTGTTCCTTTTGTTCTCCGCAGACATTTGCCCTTTTGACCATCTGGCTTTCTTAACTTAAATACTCGTTTCCTTTTTATACACCAAAAAGTCAACGGAAGCCCAAATGGGACATCACTTGTTTTTCTTTCGGCAATAGCATCTGTGCGTTCAAAGTGCATATCCATCAGAGTTGTATGTGTCTCCATTGGGACGGAGTGGAGACGCGGATGAAAGGACATTGATGCGCTCTTGGCTTTTAGACTCTATTCAGATACACACAGAGTGAGTATTGTTAAAGGAACTGGCCCTCCTGGAGCTCCACTGCTTTGAAGAAATCTCCAGTGCATCAGCTTGATATTGTCAACAAATGAACACGTTTATAGATCAGTGAAATCAAGCTAAACAGCAAACTGCTTTTTCTTCTTCTTCTTTTTTTTACCCCCAAGCGAATTAAGTTTCCCCAGAATGCTGTGCATGTTATATTATCTACAGGTAATAATGTCCAGGCATCGATGTGCACAATTACTGTAATTTTCCATTGCTTATACCCAGTGTTGGGGAAAGTTACTTTTAAAAGTAATGCATTACATTATTGCGTTACTCCCTAAAAAAGTAACTAATTGCGTTACTTCGTTACTTTTTATGAAAAGTAATGCGCTACTTTACTTTTGAGTTACTTTTTCTCACCAGGGCTGGGCTTGCTTGTTTGTTTGTTTTTTAATAACAACAAAAACGTTCTATTTTTGGCAAAAAGGCCCTTTCACACCAAAAGTGAAATGAATAAGCCTTAGGCTGAAGGAAAAGCATATTTACACCTGTACAGTAGAGGGCGCAGCTCAAACAAACCTTTCAGCTGTGCTGCCATTCTGGATTTAAGAAGAATAGGATACAGGAGAAGGAAGTTCTAGTTCTTATTTCTAAATCTAATCTAAAGTATTTTTTGCTTATTAGTATGGTTGAATTAGGTATATTGAAGGTCAGCAGCCAAGACATTGGTTAATAATTGAGATTAAATACATAAAGTATATTTGTGTAATTTAATATAGTTAATTATTACAGGTTTGCAAAAATTCTGAGATTGCATTTCACTGTTTTTATTCATTTTGAGGATACATACTGAATGTTTTCGTGCAAGTGAGATGAGTAAATGCATGTTCACATTTAGTCTAGAACTACAATATCCATCATTGCTTACACAGCGCACACAATATCTCTGCACTGTATTCCTCTCAACATGGGGACAACATGTCAGTCAATAAATGTGAAAAAGTAACTTGCATTACTTATTTGAAAAAGTAACTTAGATATTTTGTTGTAAATTGAAAAGTAATGCGTTACTTTACTAGTTACTTGAAAAAGTAATCTGATTACATAACTCAAGTTACTTGTAATGCGTTACCCTCAACACTGCTTATACCTATAAATATCATGACAATCAAGCCTTTGTCTAGACAAATGTTTGGACACACTGGACTAAATTTATGTTTATCATAATTATTTTTATCTGAAGGCTTATGCTTTAATTAATTTAATAATTAAATGTAACATTTTCCAATCTATATTAATGTTAAATACTGTTTAAAAATCATCCCAGGATGCACCGGTGTGTTTAGTGGAGTAAAAGAAACGAAAGCACTCAAATATTTGGAATGTGAGGTACTGTGGAAAGTGGAAGTACAGAATTTGGGAGGGGGACAGTAAAAATAATGCCAGTTGACTCATTAAAAAAACTCTGAAAGTGAAAACCAGCTTGAAAATGAGGGAAAACATGGGTGGGGGACAGTTAAAAAAAAATTAATAAATAAGCAATTTGACTGATATTTAAAAACTGTCAAAGTGAAAACCTGCTTAGAAATGAGCAAAATTTCTAAAATAATCAAGTCTGCAGTTAAATCACCCACCATTTTGTGGGGTCAAACAAAACTGGCGAAACTATCAGAAACATTAATATTCGAAAGTGACTTATAATTGAAAAACATTCATGCTTTTAATAATCAGGATATGGAGATGATTAAAGTAAATTTCTAAAGATGTATTGCAAATGTGTTTCACTTTTAGGGGACTTAATGAAAGGCAGAGAAATAATGTTCACATGTCAACTCATACTTGGCATGTGCAAAAGCCATTCTACTGTGAAAGATTAATGCTGAAATAACTCCGAGTATGTTTTTCTACCTGCCAGCATGAGGGCCCTTCTCTTCTAGACCCACGGCTTGCATGTGATTCCCCCACCTGGGGCTCATGAAAGGGAAGGAGTGCGTGGAGTCTGGAGCCTCGTGGCTATGTGGTCTTTACTTAACCTCTCTTGTGCGCGAGTTAGAGACGAGGCTGTTAACTTGACAAACTGCCCTCTTTTCCAAGAAATGTCATCTTGACCATCTACTTTCAGCATGTAATAAGTTCTCTCAAATTTAATGTAGTATCATTATAGCAATTGTTGTTTTGAGGAAATTGCATATCGTCGTCTTCCACATCTTTTGTTTTTCCATATAATCTTTTTACTGTTGTCCATGTTGTTCTCAGAAGACTTCACATGTATTGTAGTCTTGATACACAAGGGACAGAGATAATTGGCATGTTTTTGTTTTGTTTTGTTTTTATCTCAGTACTTCTTTAGTCTGGTCTTCTCAGGCCTTGTAGTCTGGTTTCTTTTTGCTAGATAAAAATGGAATTAAAATACATTGCTTTCCTAGGCCTCTCCTGTTGTGTTTTAAATAAGTGTGCATATGTGTGTGGGTGGATTACATATCTTCCCATTGAATGTTCCCCAAGTTAATTATAGTTTTTGGATCAAATAAAGTGATAAAACATTGTTGCATTGGATCCAGATGAGTGAATGTTTGTATTTTGGATGCGTTTATTTAAAGATAACAGTCGGTGCCGCCACATGACTTTCAAAAGACTACTTGTTTTAATATTTGTGTAAGTGGTGCCCCCTTGTGTTCACTACAACAGATTGGTGGTACTTTTTATGGAGCTGCTACAGTATAAAGCATATAGTCCTGTGTCTATGTCTATGATTTATAAGCACATTTTGGGTGTTTGCTCTGTTTTATGTTCAATGTGCTGATTTCTTTTTGGCTGTAGCTCTATCTGTCTGACTCATTTGCCCATTTCTCCATTGTAGGACATTAACGTTTGCATCATGGAGAACTACCCAGAGTGCTCCAACCCACGACTCTTCTACATTGTTCCATACTTTTGTGGACAACACCCTCAGTGCAGGTAATTATGGCCCATCATTTGGGTATTGACGTTGATGAGTTAGTATTTTTCAATGGCGTAAAATTTAGTAGGGACGCTAGGGACATGCCTCTACCAATATTCAGCAAACCTGAATTATCTCTTGCAATAATTTGGATTTGAAAAAATTAAATATATTTATATGTAACCAGTGTTGTAATCTTTGATGCATCTGAATGGGTCTTTGCATTAACATTCCCAGAGAAGTCATAGTAAATATGTAAGAAAACCATGCTCTTTCAAGAACATGCATGGACAGAGTAAGTGTTTGAAACAGCCTATGTACACAGTTCAGTTGAATGATAAAGGTTACCCTCTTTAACTTTAACTTAATGTTATTAAGCTGAATGTATGAAGCAAACTGTTAGCTCAAATGTCCACAAAATTAAAAACAACACTGACAATTGCACTATGGACAGAGTAAAGGTAAAGTTAGATCTCTGTTAAACTGCCTCCTTCTCATCATTACCTTTCATTTATAACAGAATTGATTAATTGTCCATGTAGACTAAAAACCTTAATGTTCCTGGATAAAGTTTTTTTTTTTTTTTATCTCCTCCTTCTGTCCACACCAGTCAAAATCAAACCTACGCCTTTGGTATTTTTATAACTAATTTTAAACATATGGGTGTGTATTGCTATATGTGATGATTATAGAGTTAAATAGCTGTTTTGTAATCATACAGATTTTATTTCTATTCAGCAGTTAAACAAGATTTTTTGAAAACCAGACAGTTTCGGTTCCCTTTGACTTCCATTGTATGGACGAAAAATACAATGGAAGTCAGTGGAAACCAAGACTGTTTTGTTACTTTTGTGGGTTTTGCAGAAGAATGAGCATCACAGAGAATCTCTTCAGTTAAGCAAACTGAAATATTTGGATGTTTTCATGTCAAAAAATTGTAACTTTTCTTTGTCTGCTATAGAGAGCCTGGAGTTTGGGCTTTGGAGAGGGCCAAACGAAATGTCATAGAGAACTTCCTGCTTGTGGGGATTCTGGAAGAGCTGGAGGATGTATTGCTCCTGCTGGAGAGACTCCTACCTCACTACTTTAGTGATGTGCTAACCATCTACAAGAGTCCTGGTGTGTTTTATTCAATTACTTCAGAAATTAAATCAGAAATGTAAAAAATGAATGCAAATATAAATAAAAATTAAAGAGCATTTAAAAATTCAAAACAGTATTTAAATCTTCTGAAACTCATCTTTAAACTGATGTGCTACATTATTTATTTATGTTTTAGCAATTTTGAATTGCATACTGTAGCTTTCTTTGTGGCTCATAGTTTTGTAAATCTGATTTCTCTGCAGCGTTCTGGAAGATGGGGAACCTTACAGGCACAGTGAAGAAACACATGCCGACTATAGAGGCCCTGCAGGTGCTTTACCAAAGGATGAAGTACGA
The DNA here is from genome assembly GCF_024489055.1 of Chanodichthys erythropterus. Lineage (NCBI taxonomy): Eukaryota > Metazoa > Chordata > Actinopteri > Cypriniformes > Xenocyprididae > Chanodichthys > Chanodichthys erythropterus. The sequence goes on along the minus strand of NC_090224.1, from coordinate 9,678,707 downwards.
GTATGACTTTTACAACTTCATTCGTGACCAGTTCCATCTTACCAAGAAGAAAATTGGCCTCAAGTCCGCCTCCCAGAACTCAGCTCATGAACCTGACTTCCTCCGTGAGCTTGCCCTTAGGACCCATGAGCCTTTGGAAGAGGAGGAGGAAGAGGAAGAAGAGGAGGACATGGGACAAGAGGATGCAAACATCTGGATGGTTCAGCCCTGAGTAATAGCCATGGAGGTGTAGGCATGGCAGATATCTCATAAGCTTGATGTCTATGTCCAATCAGGAGGTAGTCAACATTCCCAGGTGAAAATTGGGTGTGTAATAGTGATCCCCGTGTTTTTAACGGGACGGCCCTTCGAGACACTCTCAAGAGGAGCAAAAAAGGGTCTGAATAGTTATTTAAAGAACTAACAATTATGACAAAATGATTTCGTTCATGTTTATGAAATTAAGCAGTTGGTTGTGGTCATTTCCTGGTGAGATGATCCACAATTGGAATTACAGGGATGTTGCTGGACTGTCAAAATGGAGGGAAGAACTAATTGTGGTATAGCAAAATGAGATGCTGTGGAAGTATTATTTCAACTCTTGTTCACCTGAAACCTGGGTGAACTCTGACTCAACCCACACTTTCACACGCAAACACATTCAGACTATGCAATAGAGGCAAGATCTCAACAAAGTGCCAAACCTTCAAAGTGAAAAGGATTACTGCAAGATATAGTTGTAATCACAATAAACAACTCAAAACACCAGTCAGATCTGATCATCTAATCACTCACTTCCTCCTCTGGTTTTAGAAACCTGCTGCAACTCTGTGCCAGAACTTCAGTGCAAGTCTTTTTGAAAGGTTCTTATTATATTGTACAGTGAATCAAACACTTTTGAATGTCTGCAAGATGTCAAATGCAGCACACTGTTTATCTAAAATGTTTAATGTGGATGTTAAACATTTTGTTAACCTTGACAGTGTGTCATCTGTTGTGTTCAGTATTTGCATAAAATCAGGCTCGTACGTTTCATTTGGTACATGGTGTTTCAAGCAGCTATACGATTTTGTCACAGTCTGTATTGCTCAGCAGTGTATACTGTAAAGCTACTGGGATATCAAACAATACCCAGCTAGTTATATCTAAACAATGTTCAGGCAGCACATAGGAAAACTAGTTTGACAACAGGACAAAAAAAAAAAAAATGAATGAATGAATGAATGTGAAATTTTGTGGGAATATGAGTTTGTAAATTGCGTTTTAAACCCATATATATTTCTAAATCATTAACATGCTGCTTTGCAGATCAACACCTATTCCTGTAGTGTGTTCTAATTACAGAATGGTCCACTTATTTTCATTACAGGTCAGCCTCGTGGAGCATTTTTCTGGTCAAGTGAAATGATTAATACATGAATAAATAGATGCTATAGCTACAAGCTCTCGCAGAATTTAACATTTTCCTCTTAAACTTTTCAGTTAAGTATATACTTGTGTATGTACTTGTTTTGTGTTCAATGTGGATTTTTATATTGTTTAATTTATTGTACAATATTTTGATTATTGCATTCCGTGTACGAATCTCAGGAAAAAACAGAGCAGATATATTTTTTGTTTTTTGACATCTTAACAGCTGGCAAATATTAAAGCATCTGATACCTAAAGGTTACTTAAGGACAGCAGTGGCTATTGTTTTGAATACCAAAATGGAATGAAAATGGCTAACATTACAAATTAACTGCACCTTTACTGGGAAAGCTCTCAAAATAAAAGCATTTTAACAGCAGTTTTGCTTGTAGGACTTGTTCATAATTGCTGTATGAAAATGTTTCGTATTCTATGCTTACAAATGATTATTTCTTATTTTATAGCAATCATTTAAATGTTCTTTTTAAAATAACATTATTTTATAGGCTATAAGGATTATAATGGTGATTACTATTTTTTATTACTATTTCGTTTGAGAACCACATAGCAACTTTGTGCTGGCCCAGGTCTGTCACGCATGGTTTGATGATCTGGGCCACATGTGGTGTGGAATGATGGCACTTGGGTGGACCGCTCCTGTTTGCCAGATCTGAGCCACAAGCAGACCAAGAGCAAAAAAATAAACCAGCAATAAAATAAATTATTCCAGAAATGAAATAAATGATTCTGAGCCTCAAAATCTTTATATATTATTTATAGAACCATCTTAGCATTAACAAGCCTGTTAACAAGCAGAATCACTGAAGCAAAGAGAACAGAAACACAAGAGATACAACTGACTTCACCCACAGCCTTTAGATGAAATCAACTGAAGATAAAAGAAGACTTTAAATCTCTCCAGATTGACTTTATTTCTGTCATTCATCTACAGAAGTTCTTATTGAGAATTAGTTTAATGCTCATGTTTGTTTCATTTGAAGTCACCATAATGGTGATTGGTGTTCCATTAGTTGGGCTCTTAACTCTTATAGTATGCTTGTTTTCTCTGGCTGTTGTGATTGTGTGTGTTAAACACATTTGCAGTATCAAAGAAAGCTGAAGTGAGATCAGATGATGATGATTGACACTTTAGATTGTCATCTTTGTTGAGATTCATGTGCCGATTCTTGATGTTTGTGTGTCAGTTTAGGATACTTGTGTGTGTGTGTGTGTGCGTGCGTGTGTGTGTTTGTGTGTGTGTGTTTTAATCTTCTGATCAATTCTGTTCTTTTATGAGATTTCAGTGTTAGTTTTGTTTAGTTGCGAGATCTCAATCAGTTTAATTTTACTATGAGATTTCAATTACGGTCAATTACGGACACTTTTGTTGTTTTAGGAGATGTCAACAGCAGTCAGGTTTAAATGACAGTTATGTTCCATTATGAGATTTCAATGACGTCTGTTTTGTTCCATTACAACATTTCAGTGATGTTCGGTTTTGTTTTATTACAAGATTTTAAGCTTGTTTTCAGTGTCGGTTTTATTTGGTTACAAGATTTCAATGACAGTTCATTTTTCTTTTACAAGATTTCAATGATGAATTCCATTATGAGATTTCATTGATGGTCAGTTTTGTTTCGTTATGAGATTTCAATGATGGTCAGTTTTGTTTCGTTATGAGATTTCAATGATGGTCAGTTTTGTTTCGTTATAAGATTTCATTGACGGTCTATTTTAGTTTTTTTGTGAGATTTCAAAGATGGTAGGTTTTGTTCCTTTAGGCTGGCCACACACTTGAAAATTTTAAACCTGATTTGCACCCCCAAAAAGGATCAAGAGAAGACAATTTTTTTGTCCAAAACAAATCATTAACTGAAAACAACACATGCATGAGTTAAAGGTGCTAAAGAGGATGTTTTGTCTTATACATTTTTGCAATATTACTTGAAACTGTCTTTACTAACTGATAAAAGACTATTTATTAGGTGCACTGAAATATTATAATATTAATATACATCATCTGTGCACGAGGTAGGGCCTTAAAAACATCAGCTTTTACATCGGCTTTCACTTTTTCCAGCTGCTCGCGATGGCCAGTCCGAGACTGCCTTATATTTAGCACAGTTACTATATTAATAATAAAAATGATAAAAATGATAGCACTTAGTTTTTCTCTGGCTGTTTAAATTGTGTTTTCAAAACACACTTGTTACAGCAAACATTGCAAGAAAAATACGATGGTGATTCAATCATCAGAGTGTCCTGGTTCACTGATCTTCTCTAGAGACTAAACTCTGTGAATTAACTGTTAGTTTTACATAAATTTTTTTTATTATTATTATTAGTTTTATTTATTTATTCATTATACAAAGTTTTGAGTGTCTTTTAGACTCACACAGACATCATGAATCAGCTTATGAACCTCAACCATGGTGACAATAAACAAGGTCTATTTTAGCCCTCTACAGCGTTGCCTTCAGGCAACGGAAAGTTTTCTTAAGCCCTATAATTTTTCTTTAAATGGTTACAACCAATTAGAAAGGTCGAGAAAGTACCAAAGAACAGTCCAGTAAGGTGTGGGAGTTACTATCGAGAACCATATAAAGGTGGGACGTCCTGTTCTGACACATGGTCACAGGAGCACATGGTGTGAGAAGAAGGCAAGATTATTTGCTTTAGTAATCTTATTTAGGACATGATGACATGATATGAACTGTCCATAAAAATATATGTGTGTGTGCGAAGGTGTAGAGAAGCCTTTTGTCAGGTTTTATGAAGTTTTTTTTATTTTGCATGTTCAGAAGTTCAGTTTTTCTTTTTGTTGCCTCAGGGCAGCGTTATGCGATAAGGGGTACTTTTCGAGGACGTTTTGGGCAATACCTCACATTGGCAACAATGTGTTATAAGATGGGAAGATGCAAGGTTCCTGGGTGTGCAGGAACACCCAAAGTGATGTGCAAAAATTGTAACACACCTCTATTTCACAGCAGAGAAGAAGTGCTTTTTGAAGTTTCATGAAGTAAATTATATGGCATAGCACACTACATGATACAGACCTATGCATGTATCAAATTTAAAATATCAATGTCTTTCAAGTGTTTTTTTCCCTTTTTACTTAATGATTTCTTGAAAAAAAAAAATTTAATTTGATTTTGATGATAATTTTCTTTATGATTCTGTACCATTGTCGCACAACGTTGCCCTGAGGCAATGAAAAAATATTTTGGGGTTGTGATTGAATTTTTATTGATAAAAAAACTTTTTTTTATCAATAAAATACGGTGGCCCAGTAGTGCACAACACAACGAAAATCGAGCCACAACACAATGGAATAAAGCCACAGCACAACGGAAATGCTCCCGACCACTAGGAGGGGGCTCTCAGAGCTCGGTATTGTTAGTATTCCTTGCCATAGAGTCGGACTCGGCAGTGATATGAATACCACGATTAGTTTCAACAGTATATAACCACTGTATATCGACATGAAATATTAATTCAAAATCACTTGAGTGCACAATAGTTTCATATTGAATTAAAATTACTTTTAACATTTATAAACAGACATGTTCAAATTACAAAGCTTGTCAGTCTTACCAACAGGAAGTAACAAGCTTGAACATGTCTGTTTTTAAAAATTAAACAGTCATTGTAATGAATACAAATTATACGTTTTAACCACTTGGTGGAATTGTCAGATGTTCCCTTCATCCGTGGTAGCGCGTCAAATCATTCACAGGTATAAATATGAAGCTGTTGTGCACTCAAGTGATTTTGAATTAATATTTCATGTCGATATACAACGTTTAAATACTTAAAACTAATCATGGTATTGATTTTATGTAAGACTGTCGACTTTATAGAACATTGGCAAGGAATAATAATATTAACGAGCTGTGAGAGCCCCCTAGTGGTCGGGAGCATTTCCGTTGTGTTGTGGCTTGTTTCCGTTGTGTTGTGAACTTATGTTTGCTTTTTTAATTTCGTTGTGTTGTGCACTACTGGGCCACCACAATAAAATGTTCCCAAATTAACCAAAAAATTATGTGGAATATTTTTTTTTCCATGTGCCATCAACATATAGAGGGTTAGTAGCTTGTTTTGTGATGTTAAGAGTTAAACTGTTTATCTGAAAATTTTGTCATCATTGTTGAGAATCGCACGCAGAATGTTGATGTCTTTGTTAGTCTAGATGATCCTCTCTGAATAATTTCTATGCAATGATAAAATCATAATCATAATATCAAAACAGGGCAGAATAACAAAAAGAACCCCACATCGTGAACGTACTGGGAACGTTACTAACGTTCTAAACACCAGTGGGGACATTCTGGGAATGTATAATTTCTAGCAGGGATAGCAGTTAACAGTAAAAAAAAAAATCATTCTCTAGAGTCTAGACACTTGGAAGTTGGTAAAGTATCTTGGATAAATGGAGGAATAATTACATGCATGATGTTTAGTGGAAAACTGTCCTTCCAAGTCCTATCAGTTTGGATACAGACCTTCCATCTCACTAAGAGAAGGTAAGCAACAGAATTGTTCTTATTTATAATTAAAATGTGTCTAAATATTTGATTACACACCTATATTTTAATGAGCAGTTGTATTTAGTTGTTAATGTGTTAACTTTCACCCCAGACATACCAACAAACCCAAACGTTCAAAATGGCTGACAGGTACAAGATAGCTTTTCAACTTTTCTGATTGGTTAAATAATAGCGGTCGTAACACCGCAGGTTTGTTGTTTACAGAGTTTAGCATTGTAAAGACATTTATAGCATTGATATCTGTCAGTTTTAGGGACGTTTTCTGTGTGTGATATGCCTCTGGCTATATTGTCCATTGGGTTGAGGTGTGCTTGACATCTGGGTAGTTGATGTGACATTTCAAGCAATGTCAGCACAGCAGTGTGGCATACTGTAAAACCATTTAAACCAAATTTTGGTCATTCTTATTTTTATATCATTGTTATACTTGAGGCACTCATATTTAGAGACTTTATATGAGCATTAAAAAAAAAAAAAAAAAAGTATAATTTTTTATGATTTTAAAAAATCTTAAAAAGTTTTTTAGAATTAAGATTTTGAATCTTTATGGAATGGAAGTTCATGGACATTTGTCATGAACAATCTTTTTATTTGTCAGTCAACACAATGTAAAAGATAAGCAGTTGTTCTGATAAGTTTGGGAAACACTTTGTATGGATTTACCATAGTAGGCCAAGATGTATTTCCCAAGTTCAACAGAAGTGGGAGTCCTTGCTTCAGGAAACCCTCAGCTGTATTTGGTTTGATAGGGCTTTGCTGTGAGCACTTGATAAAGCATCTTAACAATAGTCATAGTTTAGCTGCATGATCATAACCATGGCATTTTTACTATCAGACATGTATTCCAACAGATACCTAATTTTAAACAGAAGGATTTTACTGCAAAGATTTAGCTGTTGTATTTTCTGTTATCAGTCATTACCTTGTTTCTAAAGTACTAACACAATCTTGACTTGTCTTTATCTAGCACATTTTAGTCCAACTGTGTTTAATGTACCTTTTAGATTGGATTGATATCTGAATGGTTTGTTTTAAAAACGGTATTTGCATTTGCATCAGTGTGTATTTGTGCTTAGCTTGGTTTCATAGCAAGGTCAAAGTGCAGTTTCCAGCTGGCCCTGTCCACAAGGGATCATTTCTATTTGTGTTTGTAGGCTAGCACTGATAACCCAAACCTCACATAAACAAGTAAGGTAAAATGTGATGTTTTTTATATATATAATTTTTTTTTTTTTTTAAGATAATTAAAAATTTTTTTTAAATCAGTAGCTGTCGAATAAGTGATCCCCTGTCTTGTTATAGGTGCAGTGGGCAGAAGGTGGAAAAGCAGAATGCTTGTACCATAATAAATGAGTGGTTGAATTTGTTGAGTAGGATGTGTAAAGTAGGCCCACTTGAACTGTTCAATCACAATGGAGATTATTTTGTGAAATATGCTTGTGCTAACAACAGTAGTCCAATATACACAAAACAAAAATATGTTAATGTAAATGTCCAGAAGACCCTAATCGAACAAAAATATATGTGAATATACCGACAAATATAATGTGATATAATACATAATACATTTCCATATATGGGAAACTAATTCTTATATTTTTCAATATACTGCAATATATGCATTGACCATGTATGGCTATATATTGATACATATAAAATATTTATAAATGAAGACAAAAATAGCTTTGCATTCATTAAGTTTTATCCTTTATTGTGTACATATATTGCACATACATGTTCCCATATAAATGTGAATGTATTGTACAAACAAATAAACACACATTCATGCAATGAGTTACAATCAGTGGTTACAACAGACTTCTAGTTCTCAGCATTCTTTAATTCTGACTGTTAAAGGAGAGTAGATGTTAAAATTAAGTGCTATTTCATGTGTTTTGCTCGATATTGATATAGGGGGAGATCTGTTAGTGTTTAAAGTTCTATTATTTTGGAATTTAAAAGGTTTACTGGTATGTGTAAGTTTTTGGGGTTACCACTGTGCTGAAGAGTAGAGCCCGTGGTTAGGTTTATGACTATAACTTTATTTAAGAAGTGACGGCTGTGCACGCTATAGCACAGTGATAGTCTCTTTGATAGAAACTTTAGTACACGCAGATGTGCTTTTGTTAACTAACTTGAAACTATGTAACATTTAAAATGTAAATCATTATAAAGTATAAGAAATGTGTTACATAATATATTTTACCATATATGTTTATACTGTATGAGTAAATATATGTACAATATATAATGCATGCAGTACCATGTCTGATCACATATAAATCTATATATTAAGAAGTATATTACTGAATATAAAATGACACACATTATGATATATTAGTAAATATATTATCACATATTTTTCAATATATGAAAAGCGGCAATTCCTTATGTATTGTTCAATATATTGTAATATATTTACGCAATATATTTTTCTGTATATTTTCAAATATACTGTTAAATCATGTAATATATTGATCATTTATATATAGGGAAATATATTTTCTTTCCATAAGGGTAAATAAATCAACACACAAAAGTTCCTTTGTATAAATTCAGAACCTCTGGTTGAACAATTCACTGTTATGTTATTTATTTCTGACTTTTTTTAGGAAGAGCTGGCAGTACACAGATTGTCCTGGGCCTCCTCCCCTCTGTCACAGCGAATGAGAGACGCCTGGCTTACGCCCCCTAACCTGGAAAATATTTCCCACCTTTTCCATGAATACATTCTCCTTGTTCTCCTTGTTCTGTGACAGGGCATTTAGTACAGTACTTACTTAAAGTGCTAATATTTATAGCCAATATAATAATTTTAATGAAACTAAAATAAAATAAATGATTATTTTAGACACTATATAATATTTATTAATTCTTTAGACAAACATGTTGCTATGACAACTGCACATGACTACAGCAAGAATCTACTATCCCTGCCTTATTGGTCCAAAACACAAACATTTCAAGAGTTTGAGGAAAGTGATAAAACATTGATTATAAAGTCTATGGAGTCTATGAAGAGAAAAAAAATAGCTTTATTACAAATAAATCAAATCTTCAAGTCAAGACTTTACAAACATTTTTTAGCACATACTACTATATACTATTTAATGCTACTAATAAAATTGTCTAGATAATACATTCCTCATGTAAAGCAAAGCGAGTGATATCACAGGACAGGAAGATTAAAAATGATAATATTAAAAAACAAAATAATACAAAAGCACCCAGAATGAACAGTTCTGAAGTATTATAAAGTACAGTCAGAGTTTACTATGAACAATACTGATCAATTTTGAGCTAAACCCTGAGATGCAATTGTATAAAAACAACTTCCTACAAACAATGACTGTCTTTCAATGAATCATGCATAAAAACTCATCACACCATTAACTGATAATGAACAAGAGTTTTCTTTGTCCACTAAAGCTGATTGTTGCTAATACAGTCAATACATGTAGGTAGATGGTATTTAAAGGCTAAGTTCACTTTAAAATGAGAATTATCCCATGATTTACTCAATGGGACTCAACTTAATGAAGGACTTCTGAAATGCAATGATGCGTACGTGTAAGAAAAATCTCCATATTTAACGTGTTATAAAGTAAAATAACTAGCTTCCGGCCAAACTGCCATATGGATTCCACTTACGTCTAAAGCATAACTTGTATTAGTCTGAAAGAAGAAAGTCATATACTCCTAGGATGGCTTGAGGTGAGTAAATAATGTTGTAATTTTCGTTTTAAAGCGAACTAATCCTTTAAGATCCATAACAGTGCATAGAAATGTTCATCATTTAATTATGTTCACATTGATATAATTGCAATAATTAATTGAATTTGTAATCAAAGCTAAATTTGCATTTCTTAACTTCAAACCATTTAGTAAATGCAAATAGATTTTTTTTTTGGGGGGGGAAGGTGCAGTCACATTTACCTTTTAGGTGATTTATTATTTGAAATCCAATCATTTCAATAGGAATCCACAAAAATTTCGACACGGGTTCAAGTTGGTCATGAATTCTTGGCTTGTAAGGAGCTTCTGTGTAAGCTGTGCTTCATACGTCACTACACTATAGACAGTGGAACTTTTTTTGTCTGCAGAAATGTGCTAAAATTTCACTAATGTGACAGCACTTTAAGCATCTGTGGGTACAGTAAGTGGTTTGGGCTGAAATGCAAAAATTTAATACTTAGCGGTTTAGATTAATGAGGTATTGCCTTGCAAGCTCTTGCTTTGTTAAAATTAAGATAATACTTTTCAGAACAATTTCAAAATATCAAAACATTCACAATAAAATATACCACCAATGTTTTTAAGTAATTATCCAAACTCACTCACGCACAACACAGCCTCATCTACCCACAGATGCCTGCAAAAAAAAAAAAAAAAAAAAAACTATCACATGTTAAAAACCATTTGATGTCTCATTCATACTGGAGTACTGTTGTTAGACAGCAGAGGCACTTTCAGGATCCTGTGTGAAAACGGATTTAAACTTTAACGGATTGGTTCATCTCTAGTGCATCCACTGGAGGATTCTTTGTATTGGGCTTGGAGCCCAGAGCTTCAGCTTCTTCCAAAGTCGAGGTGAGGGGCTGTCCTAGAGTCTCTGGAAGAAACATGGTCAGGATCCCAATGATGAAAGCCAGAATTCCCACAATGAGCTACAGAATAAGAGAGAGCAGAAGTTACTGCAGCACTGTTCAATCCAGCAAATGTATATCATGTTGTATCATTCTTCAGTTCTAGAGTCTTACACTTACAAAAGGTTTTTGATTGCTGGTACATACCTGAGGCAGATAGATCCAAATGTCAGCAAGGTAAACGCAGAAAGGAGCCACCACACTTCCCACCCGACACATCATACTACCACTGCCTACAGCCAGAGACCTGCCGGACCAGATATGGTGTCTGTTATTAAATATAGTGTCTATACGAAATAATCACTGGAAAACATGCAGCATATATGTAATGATCATCCTACTGTACAGTCGACAAAGAAACATTAAAAATATTGTTACTAAATGTATATGTATTTGAACATTATAAATATTGTTATTGAAAAATAGTGATACTGGATAAAAGTGAAACGAAACTACAGCAGAGTGTTTTATACTATAGTGACATATCTACTGCTGTGTGTATTGTGAGGTAGATTTTTTGCAGTCTGGACAAGTCAACGCTAGTTGCCGAAAGTCAGAGCCAGTCTGCAGATTTTGGGCAGTTAGACTTTACAAAAAAATAAAATTGCATAGTGTATGATGGGCACAGACAATTTTTTGATATTTTGAGCTGATTTTAAGAATATATATTGTTTTAATTTGTCATTGCTAGGAGACATGTTTCTGTGTGAGTTTGTTGTTTGATTTCTCTATAACATTTAGATGTTGACAAGTGTATGACACATTATTTTAAAAAACGTTCAGTTTTAAAGAGACGTTTGGTGTATTTTAGCTTTTAGTGTGGACATCTAGGCCTGGTTTCACAGACAGGGTTTAGCCTAAGCTTGGATTAGGCCTTAGTTCAATTAGGGCATTTAAGTAGCTTTTATAAATGTTCACTAGAAAAAACATGGTGTGCATCTTGATACAAGACAATGGCACTGACATATTTTAAGGTATGTCAGTGCATGTTACTCTAAGTTAAAACAACTCAAGCATGCATTTTAGTCTGGGACTAGCTTAAGCTTTGTCTGTGAAACCGGGGGATAGTGAATTAGTATAACACATTACCTGATAATTGTGGGGTAAAGCTCACAGGTGTACAAGTAAATCAACCCAAATGCAATGGCAATAGCAAATTTCCCAGTCATACTCAGGACTATAGCCAGTACCTCAATATCCTGAAACAAAGAGAGAGAAACACAGAATGAAACTATATTTATCATCAACAATGTTTTAGTCATCAGCTGTTGGAAGTGGTTGCCAGTAGCAGGCCTTAGTAGGGCAGCATTAAATTTGGGATCAGACACAAATCTAAACGTCCCCAAGACATATCCCCTTTGACCCCTTCTCAGAAGCAGGCAGCTGCCATATGTATAAACAGCCACTTAGATGACAGGTCTATTTATAAATTTTTGGAGCAACGATGGCTGTACTCACACTGCACTCAGCCATTTCAGGGTGTCAGCAGTGCAACTATTAGTTATGAAGGGTGGTGTAATCCTGATAGAATATCATCCCACTAACACATTCTTCTTAGCCTGTGCTTTCAGTGACCAAGGCTGTTTGGAGACTGACAGAGAAATGTGCAACATATTTTACATTTCACTTACATCCTTTGATTTTTATCACTCATGTTGCTTCATTTTTTAACTAGCACATAATATATTGAAAGAGTGCTATTGTTCCTAATATGTTGATATTCAGACCAACAGCACAATTGTGATTCTCATATTAAAATGCAAAGTTGACTGGAAGGAAGAAATTGGGTAGGCAAAGGTGCACAAGCAACAGGGATGACCACAAGCTTGAGAATACTGTCATGTAAAGCTGATTCAAACACTTGGGAGAGCTTCACAATGAGTCAAATGAAGCCGGAGTCAGCGCATCAAGAGTCACCACACTCAGACATCGTCAGGAAAAGGACTACCAAGCCACTTCTGAAACAGAAACAACATCAGAAGCATTTTACCTGGGCTAAAGAGAAAAAGAACTGGACAGTGAACAGAGGTCGAAAGTCCTCTTTTCAGATAAAAGTACATTTTGCATTTCATGTTGAAATCATGGTCTCAGAGTCTGAAGGAAGACTGGAGAGGCACAGAATCCAAGCTGCTTGAAGTCTAGTGTGAAGTTTCTGAAGTCAGTAATGATTTGGGGGGCCGTGACGTCTGCTGGTGTTGGTCCGTTGTGTTTTATCAAATGCAAAGTCAATGCAGCCATCTTCCAGGAGATTTTGGAGCACTTTATGCTTCCATCTGCTGACAAGCTTTATGGAGATGCTGATTTCCTTTTCCAGTACGACTTTAGCACCTGCCCACAGTGCAAAAACCACTGAAGGCTCAATAGTGCCTCAGCAGTGCCACAGACTGATCACTTCCATGCCACACTTCACTGATGCTGTAATTTGTGCTAGGAGCAAGTCATTTGCTGTAATATGTGCTGCCGACCAAGTATTGAGTGTACAAATGAACAATTTAAAGAACTTGACCTTTCCGTTTTGAAAATCCATTTTTTGATTGATCTTAGGAAATATTATAATATTTTGAGATACTGGATTTTGGACTTTCATGAGCTGTACGCTCTAATCATCAAAATAAAAAAAATAAAAAAAAAAATTGAAATGTTTTACTTTACATGTAGGATATATATATGGTGAATAAGCTAATTTTTTTAGACACTATTATTATAAAGTGCAATGTTTATCAAACATGAGGGTAAAAAAAAAAATTATTGATTCTGATTCAGTATGTGGGAGCATGGCATTTACTGAACATTTTCACCTTTTTAACATTTCATCAAGCAGCAATGCTAAACTGACATACAAGGCATGTGCAAACATGTATTACTCTCAAGAAGCCAAGACTATCTTGCACCTGCAGATCTATAATTCAAGAGGCTGCCAGGACATGGAGGAAACTGCCAAATTTCAGTTTAACTTAAAATAAGTGGCACTGACCACAAGGGGAAAGTTGTCCAGTTGACACTTGAAACCAACTACAGCACAGAGAGAGGAAAACATACCGATATGATTACTGTGTCAAACATATTAAAATGAATTTAGCATGCAAAAATAATTCACATGCACAGATGGTTAAACAGGTCTTGTGACACCAGCGATAACACCATATGGATATCTGCATTGAAGCAATCTGTAACATGCGGCTTGTTATTAATTATTAAACTCAAGCAAGACAAGTTTGACAGTTAGTTTGACATGCACAGTAAGGTTTTGGGCTTGTTATGACCTGCACCACTGTGGATGCTTTGACCAATCACAAAAAAAAGAGGACTGTATATTGTTTTTGGCAGAATCCTATATCCTAGTAAGTAAACTGGGTTCCTAAAGGTGTTGCAATACCACAAATCCTACTTGGAAGTTTCATGAGGTTCAACTCTGTCATATCACAAGTGAATGTGTCTAGGGACCAGGCAGTAGGAATTAAAATAACGGAAAAAAAAGAAAAAGAGGGATATCACCTACACAAGCTTTTGCACCGCATTCCCATCCTCTAAATAGAATAGATGGTGCTTAAATCTTGTTGCTATACCAACACAGCTGCCAGTAATTTGTTGCAATAATTACATGGGCACTTTCTTTGGTATATGAAGTGGGATGTGTATGCTGTGATCAAACATTTCACAAACACACTCATGTGTCTTCAGCAGACGAAACAGTGAAAAATATAATAATTACAGACATGTAACCTATCACAAAAAAAAAAAAAAAATTACACTTGTCATCTGATTCAACAGAGGATCCGTTACATGTACTGAGATCAAATATATATAATGTTGTCTCTAGTGCTTGGATAGAAAAAAAACTTGATTCAGAAGATGAATACCAGTTGGATAATATGCAGTGAATGTATTACTGCTGTTTAAAGCACTAGGGAAGAAGAGTGAAAGAAATTGAGAAAGTGGGTGCAAAAAGGTTCATTTAAAAACAGAACGAAAGACTCGGATGCAAACAGCTGCCCCAGTTACCATGAGAAAAGCAAACACACACACACACACACAAACATGTCCTCTCTTGCCAGGGTTAATCATTCATTTTAATAATCTCTCAGTTCCTCCAATATATAATGATGATAATACTTGTTACTTGATAAAATACCTGATAAAAATTGTTGCATATTGGTTCTAGATCTGTCAAAACAACTTAAAGGGATAGTTCACCCAAAAATGAAAATTTGATGTTTATCTGCTTACCCCCAGGGCATCCAAGATGTAGGTGACATTTTTTCTTCAGTCGATCACAAATTATGATTGTCCAACTTCGTTCAGCTTCCTGTTAGTGAGGTCAAAAAACGCGTTGTGATGACGGAAGTGATGTCTCGCCCATATACTTCAATGAGCGCGAGACATCACTTCCGTTATCAGAGCGCGATCAGACCTTACTAACCGGAAGCTGAATGGAGTTGGACATAGTGGTGTATTAGAGGTAAAAAATTATATAAATACTGTTCGGTTTCTCGCACAAACTGATCGTTTCGTGTCTTAGGACATTAATGTGTCGTCACGAGCCGCAGGGTTTAATTTGGATTTGTCTATGGAAGTTTTTTCGACTCTTATTGTTCAAGTTCCCAATCACTGCTATTGTTTGACTGACAGACGGCAGCGGTTGCAGTTAAAAATCATCATTTGCGTTCGACTGAAGAAAAAAAGTCCTCTACATCTTGGATGCCCTGGGGGTAAGCAGATAAACATCAAATTTTCATTTTTGGGTGAACTATCCCTTTAAAATTACGAGCTATGGCCAACTGTCAAGTTGATTTAGCCAGATTGATAGTTTCCAGAATTTGCTAGAAATTTGAATGGCTTATTTTAAATTGTGTGGCCCTGCCAAGAAAAGTAAATACATGGCCTAGAAAAGAGAGAATATAGAACACTTTCAGGCTCTCTCTCTCTCTACCCATAACACATACTTTCATACTTTAAATACTTCTTTCATTTCATGCTTCCTTTAATTTACCAAACTGCCTGTTTCCCAGTAGCAAATGTATTTAACAGTTTTTCAAAACCTTAACTAACATATGTTAAAGCTGACATGATTTCAATAATCTGTTACATTTGGCTGTATGTCACAATACAGAATATTTGTCTGTTGCTACTTTGATATAGTAGTACACTGTTAAAGTCACAATGAAATCGGAGTGTGCATATATCACATGGATGCACAGTAGATGCACAGTACACACACACACACACACACACACACACACACACACACACACACACACACACACACACACACACACACACACACACACACACACACACACACACACACACACACACACACACACACACACACACACACACACACACACACACACACACACACACACACACACACACACACACACACACACACACACACACACACACACACACACACACACACACACACACACACACACACACACACACACACACACACACACACACACACACACACACACACACACACACACACACACACACACACACACACACACACACACACACACACACACACACACACACACACACACACACACACACACACACACACACACACACACACACACACACACACACACACACACACACACACACACACACACACACACACACACACACACACACACACACACACACACACACACACACACACACACACACACACACACACACACACACACACACACACACACACACTCTCATACCTGGGGGACCACAATAATGAGCATGCAGGCTACTCCACCGAGCAGCAGAGCTGGGGCACATGTCTTCTTCCTGCCGACCCGATCCATTGCAAAGCAGCCAATCAAGTATGACGGAACCTCAACAGCACCTAGTAACAGTCAAATAAAGGATAGTTAAGTTCACTTTAGTACTACTGAAACTAAACTGCATGTAGCAATGCAATACATAAGGCATCATGCTTGATGTGTTCATGTTTTTGTATCTCTTATACTATTTTTCGTTTAAACTTATTTAGCCTTTAAGTAAAGCTCACCCAAAAAATTACAAAAATGTTGATTTTTCAATTAAAGCTTTCAAAATTTTAAGGACTTGTGCACAAAGCACTCTTATGATCCTTTTTTTAATGGCGCTTTTCCATCAGGTTTAAAAGCTACACTCTCTATTCTTTGTAAACCAACAGTTTATTATCTTATATTACACAGAAAAATAAAGAAAGTGTTTGGAATGACATGAGGGTGAATAAACAATGACTTTTTTTCCCCCCAGGGTTATTCCATTTTACACCTTCTTGATAACAAATGTCTCCATTACCAGCCAGGAAGAGGTTGAGATACTGATTTCCACCAAGGTTGACAGACCCCAGGCTGAAGACATAGTATCCCAAGCTTCCGATGAACCAGATTGCCCAGCAGGTGACGCTGCGACCAGCCATTTTCAAGCTTCCAAACATGTCAAGGATGCTTAGCCTCTTCTCGACTTCCATTGCTTTCCCAGCTAATTGCTTATTATCCTTCAACAGTGCTCCATCACATTCATCCATAAGCTCTGACACCTAAGATCAATGATACATTCAAATAAACAAGCTGTTAACAATACCACTTTTTCTCATATCCGTTACTTTCAACTATCGTTCTAATCTTTCAAATCAAGCACTTAAAATATTACATTATAAGGATTATAATATCTCAGCATTTTCTACTGATCCTAGTTTTGGTCTAGGTTTGTAATTTCTAAATGTTAATGTTAATATGATGAAACGCAAACGCTGGCAGCAGATTTTTGGCAGCATTTGCTTTGTGATATTTATTTTCTTTGAGTTTTAAAATGCTTTTCAATTTATGGAACCTCTTTAGTTTTGCAAGTCACTTTTCTTTCAATTTCTTTATTTTAACGTGAAGTGCTGAGTCAGATAGTGTGTGATAATGTAGTGTATTGCTGTTCAACATCAATCAAAGTATGAAACTTTTATCTCATATTCTAAGGTCATGGTAGAAAGGTACATTCTGAAAAATGTTATCACATGTCTGAGATGGGTATAATTCATGGCAGGAACAGAATTCCATGTGTTGTTAGAGTGAGTCTACCTTAAGGGTGGGTGGCAGGCCATTGAAGTAGGCCATAGTGTCCAGCAGCTCTTGGGCTTCCTTGTACCGCCCTTTAGCCATTAGGTAGAAAGGTGTTTCAGGAAACTTCCAGCAGTAGAGCAAGAATGGAGAGGTGCTGAGAGTGAGGATGATCTGGTAGATCCACCAGACACGAACAAGGTACCCCACCAGAGCCACTACCATGACGCCCACAGCAAAGGCAGCGTGCACATGCATAGAGGTCCATGTGCGCACCTTAATTCCTGTAAACTCTGTCACATACACAAAGACTACAACCAGATACCCACTCGACACCTGCCAACACACACGCACAGAGAGAGAATTGGGTTAGTAGTGTTTTAGCATTCCCATTTTTATTCTTTAAGCCATATACATCTGGAGCTTCTCAGCTGTGACGAGAATCACATGAATGTGCATGCATGATTGTTAATATTATGAACATGGCCCAATCAACTTACCATGGCAAGAAGGAAACGCATCATCACAAAGAGGTAGTAGTTTCCTGTGAATGCCACAGTAACCCCAAAAATAAACTGGCACAAGCTGGTAACCATGAGAATGGGTCGTCTACCAATTCTGGAAAATGGAAAAGCAAAAGTGTATATTAAACATGATTTGCATTACCTACAGAAAACTGTATGAAGCTACAGACACCAAAATAGCTTTATATAAACTTTTGCTTTATATTTATTACAACCGGATCTTCTACAACCTTAAATTCCATTTTTCCAAACACCTGACATGAAAGAGACTGGTTGTACTGTTGTCAATTGCCAGTTAATGGAAGAGAGATTCACTATTCACAATTTGATATTTATGTGTGAACAGCTGTTTAAAGATAAACAGGGCGATTGTATTATCAAGGCAAACCAATGGGCAGTTTTGCATGCAGATCTCTCACTTATGTACACAACAATGACTTCACCTTTGACCATTCCACATTTGATTGCGTTCCTATGTGTTCGTTTAATCGTTGAATGGTTTGTTAACTTGTATGGTTACACATTTCTATACACAAAATAATACTCTTCTACATTTGTACAACCTTGACCAAACTGTAAAATGAACATGTACAAATATCCCTTATGAAAATCAACCATTTTTTTATTATAGTATGAAAAGTGAAGGAACCATGTTTTTTGGCGGATGGATTACCATTTGTTTAACCACATTTTTACTACATATACCATGGTTAAACTATGGTTTGTGTAGCAAAACCATGGTCAATTTGTTGTCACCATGATTTAACTATGGTTAATATAATATAATCATGTTTTTTTGGTTTTATTTGTAGTAAATATATATGAATGAGATCTGACCGGACACTCACTTGCAAATACTTTATTATCCAACGTTTGGCAAAAAGCCTTTGTCAAAGTGTGCGTTTGTCCATGTCTTTTTGGTAATTTATTTGTAGTAAAACAGTGTTTAATTTTCGTAAAGTATACATTAGTATCTAGTATGGAAATTGACTTTCATTCCCTGTTTCTGGAATGTGAACCTGTGATATCCTGTTTATGCAGCGTCTGCACATCTCGCATCCTGTACTGCTCTCTGTGCTTTTAGTTATCTTACTGCAGAAGCAAATATTTGCCAACTGTAAACTATATTGCAAAATTAAATGTTCAGGTTTGAGGTAGTACTTTAGCATAGATTACACATCATTTTCAAGCCAACCTTCTCTCTTTTTCTGTCCTAAATAACAGATCAGTCCTGTTTGTGCTGCTGACCATGTTCATGCAAGCACATCAAGTCGTATGGTAACTTTTATTCATTGCACTGATAAAGGGAACTATATTACACTGTATTAAATTTTCTTATTAACTTATCTGTTATTTTGTACCTCCATTGCTCTAAATGCATTTGAAATGCATTTGGTGAACAATTAAGTATCTGTTGTGCAAACAAACCTTTTTATACCTAAGAGTACAGTATGTGCAGGTTTGGCATTTTTTGAAAATGTCCTCACATAGTGAAACTTGTCAAAAATCTACTTGTGAGGACATTTGAATTGGTCTTTGCCATTTGAAATACTGCCAACTTATGCTTCGTTTTATCTAATAATGTAAATAGGTATCTTTAAAGGTTAGGTTTATGAGTGGTGTGTAATAATTATGTTAATATGAGAACTACTGTCTGTGAGAGGTCCTTAATAATATTGCTTTCAAGATCTGAGTGTGTGTGTAAGATGCAACACATAATTTACCTATCTGCAACATCCCCAAACACCAAGGCTCCAATCAAAACTCCCAGCATAAAAGTTGGCTGTGAAAGCTTGGCAAGCCATTCCTTCTCACACACCAGGTCCCAGTCTGTTACGATGCTCTGCTCAACTTCGCTGTGATCATACACAAAGCCATCACATGTCTCCACAGTCTTGTTCCCAAAAAACTTGTATTGAAAATTGATGGCATCAAGCCGCAGCGCTTTTAAACAAGGACTAAGTTCCCACTGGTCTCCTCCAGCTGTCCGTACAACCACTGGCCCATCACCTGGCTTGTAATGAGTCCAGATATCTGCCAGAGAGGTTGATGAGTGATTTCTATATAGAACGTCTGTGATATTTGGAGTGTCACAAAGAAATTTAGGTGTTTCAACTAAGAAAACCGAGGCAAGGTAATGTATTCCACAGGAGATGGCCTGGAAAATAGCAGCAAAGTAGAGACATGCCTGAAACCTGAAGGGAAAGTAGAAGGATAAATTGGACAAGGTGTACATATTCAAGAATACATCAAATATTCAATAAAGATAAACTGTAGGCTAATTGTTAGGGAAACACTGCCAGGTTGTGCTAATAACATTTTCACAGTGCAGGCTGTTAATAAATGCAGCTACGATTTACGATTTCTCCTGCAGTCTAAAATAAATGTAAATAATTCAAAATAATTAACGAAATTATAAGTTTAAGAAAACTTTTAATGCAAAACTGTGAACATTATTTACTTTATAGGACTGGATATTCGTGTACGTCTTCAACAGCGCACGCGAGCTCTATATCACGCGCATTTATTAAAGGGCAACAAAATGAAAAGTCCGCATCATTCATACGACATACATAACTATGATTTGGTGTAAATATTAATAGATATGTTGACCATTCCCATAAAATACTTAACGACGTTCCTTTCGAGAACAAATGGCTACCTTTTAAAGTGTCCAAGTTCGTCGAATAGTCGCTCCACGCCAGTGGTCATTTTCAGCTTGTGCAAGATCCTCAAGAGTGAGAAGAGCTCTTCTGACTCTTGTCAATTTGTACATGTTGACTATCATAGATCCTTAGTTGTAGGAGGGGCGGTTTCGGTGGGGAACTTTCCACTCCAAGGCAAACAACGATTAAAACCAAAAAGTTCGCCTAACATCTGGTAATGCGACACCCCGATAGGCGAAGAAGAGCCATTAGTGCCCTGAACAGCTGAAATTACATCATATTGCTTCAAGCGTGTCTGTGTTGTTTTTACTTCCATCGCTTGTCAGGTTATGCAGAGTTTACATAGTTGACAAGGTACTTCGTGATCCCCTGGAAATATCCCTGTGACGTGAGATGGGTATTAATAAATAATTTAGACTTAATACACAGGCCAAGCGAAATCTGTTGTGAACATGTCCACTCAATTTGTCATGTCTGTTTTCTGTGGCATGCTCTGATAAGTAGGCTATGTGCATTTTAATTTATTTATTTTATATCCTCCACAGACAATCAAATAGGCCATTACTCTAGCAAATGTGCTAATTCAATCAACGACTAAATCAATCAATCAGTGCATCCTCTGTTAATCAATTATATATGAGGCCGGGGCTAGTTGTCACAAAAGGGTATCTGTCACAAGGGTTGAATCTCAGTCAGGGATGGACAGTATTTATGATACATGTATTTCAAATACGTACTTCAAATACAAAATAGTATTTTGTAATTTGTATTTGATAGGGTTAATGAAAATGGCTTTGTGTTTTGTATCAAAATACTTTCGTGTTTTGTATTTTTCTAGTTTTAAAATACTGTAAAATACTTTGTAAGAAGTCTACATGATGACATCATAAAAATGCAGCTTCTGATTGGTGCCTACTCAGTGGTTTGCACAGACTTGTTGAGTTCAGAACAGATGTTAAGTTTTGGTGTTCGTTTTAGTAGCCTAAGCTAAAATAGTGTACAAATTTACATAATGTTCTTGAAAACTATTATACCAAGCAGCAGCACCCAATATTTATGATTAACAATCAATTGATTAATTAGTGAATACAGGTGCCATCAGTTGTCTTCTTATGAATGAGTCAGTATTGCTGATGCAAAGTAGGCCCTTCATTACCAAACACCAAGTAGCTAAATCAGGATACAATTATGAGTCATTTGCAAACTGTTAAACATTATTCATTTAAAACTAACCTTCATCTAGGAGATCACATGTGAATATTTGATCTGTTAAAGCCACAATATGTAAATTTTCGCTGCTAGAAGTCGCTTATTCATTCGCTTATCCTTGATTTTGTGGAATCATGGGATGTTGTTTTCAGGTCTACAGCTGGTGGAAAAGAATTGGGACGGGACTCTGGCAGAAATCATGTTCATGGATGAGATTATTAAAGTTACTGTAATATGAAGCAGAGCAGGGCCGAGTGATGTTGGAGCTGAACGAAACCCCTGGAGAGACTGCTAATGGGAGACGAGCGTGACACGTCTTGAAAGCAGCGGAACTTTCCCGCAGTTGCCGTTTTCGCTTTTTTTCAGTCTAGCGTACGTAATGCAGTGCTGTTTATCATATTAGATACATTTGAGTGTTGAAAGTTGTCATAATGCTACTCTGTGCGTTCGCTTGACGGCTGCTACGAGACACTTGATGCACACTGCAGTAAGCTAGATCGATGTTAGTCATGGTAATACGTGGTGCTCACGGTAAGAAAACGAAATTTAAACAAAAAGGTATATAACATGATTAGCTTTCAGTCGATGAATGAATCCAAATAGTTCCTCATCTCTCTAATAAAATATATGTTTTATTAGACAGATGAGGAATATAAAGATGAGGAATATTGTTTCATGGTTTCTACAAAGTAAAACCAGAAATTGAAGGTATGATGTCATTGATCATCCGACACACGGACACATCTCGTGTTCTGGTTAATAGATTAGGTATCGATCAAATAGGCCAATTGATGGAAGGTTTGTGAAGAAATTTCATGCTCCCTTGTAAAAGTATTTTTTAGTATTTTTAAAATACAAAAATGCGGTAGTTTATTTTGATACACTTAAAATTAAGGTATTTGGTATTTTATTTTAAAATACATTTTGATGTATTTTTGCCCAACTCTGATCTCAGTAAATATATTTTAAATCAAAAGTCTAATTCCACAAATGTGCTTTCTCTACCAGTGTTTTGTTGGTTTCAAACAAACAATTCACAATCATCTTAGATTAGAATATTTTTTGTGAATGTTGTCTTCCAAACCAAAATAACAAAATCTTTTATTTCTTTTCTCAATAGCTGTTATAGCTGTTATAGGTAAGCGATGAACATGGCTTTAACACTAACATTTATAAACATGTCACAAAATGTCTGTGCATGGATTCAGTGATTTTTTTCTAGAGCAATAGTAGAGATGTTTAATAGCTTTTTGTAGCGAACACTTTAAGGTATATCTATAAAGAAATTTCAAATTAAGAAGTGTAACTAGCCTCAACTTCCTCTTTTTTTATTAAGTTAGGCATGACAGAAATAGGCCTAGGCAGCTTTGGTTTTAAAAATAAAATGTGTCCTGTAATTTAAGAGGTACTCTGAATGACTCTAGGAAAGTCATATTTATTCTCAGTGAATCTTGGTGTAATGAAGTAGTTGAATGTGCTCTGACTCTCATTATTATTGTTACAGCCACACTTGTTTAATTTGTTAATGCCACTAATTCTTCCCTCTGTTCATTTCTGAATGTCAGAATTCAGAACCTATTCTCACGCCTAAATTTAACCTGTGGTCACAGCAGGGTGTATGACACTTTATGCTCTACCTACTGTAAATCATATACATACACGTCCTCACTAAAATAACTACCTCACTAAAATAGGAATTTCATTCTTTTGCATCAAATACATGAAAACTTTTGTCAGAAAGCGTAATTCATCTTCTTACAGCAGACGCATAAGAGTAACCTTCATTTGAACATTCAACAGCTGGTGTGTCCACACTTAAAAGCTTTGATTACAAACTGTGGGAGAAAAGCCAAAATAAATAGAAGAAAACTTATGTGTAAGTCAAAACCACATAATATTTAGTTGGTTTATGAAATGATAAAAGGAAAAAAGGAAAGCTCTATCCTGGCAAGGAAAAAACTGGATCACTGACCTCAAAATTTCATGAAACATTCTGAATTACTTAATAAATTCTAAAAGTCACAGAAATGTTTTGTAGCACACAGTGAATTGATTGCTTTTGTTATTTTGAATTTATTGTATGCTTTTATCTTTAACATTTTGTCTGTTATGAATTAACAAAATGAGGGGAGGTTATTTTATTATTCTTTCTCTAGATGATTTATTGGAAATTTACAAAGAAAGGGACCATCAGGTGAGCACTAAATGTAATAAAAACGAATATATATATATATATATAAAAAAAAAGAGTACTAAGTGTTGGTAGGTCCATACTGTCAATACTAATACATTTCATCTCATCTGTAATTGCGAATTTGTTCACCGTGTCAACAATTCAGTGTCTTCACCACAAGGAGGCAGAGTAAAGCTATGCTGGAAATGGGGCTTTTGAAAAAACCCAAGAAATAACTAACCTCAAATAAGGCAGATGATGACATTACTTTGAAGTTAATTTAGGATAGTACAAAAGAAAACAAAACAAACCTAAAATGTGAAATAAAAGGGGGATGTCCAAAATATGATATCTCAGGTTTTAAATTTTATCAAAACAAGTTTAGGCAGAATAGAGCCATTCAGTCATGACATCAATTTGTAAGCCATTTGATAACAGATGGCTTATACGTTTGAGGTACTACTTTGTGTACTTTATGCTGTAGACAAAAATGTAAACTTGAAAGTAAACTTCCATTGATATTGCATCAAAAAAAATCTTTCTTCAGGCATTTTTATGTTCTTAACAAAAACAGTATTCTGGAAAATTGAAGTGACTTCTTGCTCACATACTGAGAGGTAGTATTTTGTAATGCAGATTTTGCTGTATTTTACCACATTATAAATATTATAAACAGCTGTTTATAAGCATTATATTAAAAGTGCATCAAACCAGTATGTCACATTTTAACAGTGTGCTCTTCACAGTTAATAATAACATACACTGTATCTTTGTTGTTGAGGAAGAAACATGTGTTTTTGCTCATCATAATATATACAGGTAATTTGCTAAACTGTGCAGGGCTGCATGTCTCAAAAGCAACATCTAAGCAAATCATAGAACCAAATGGTCTCTACAATCAACTTAGCTCACAGTGCTTTTGAGAAATGCAGCCCAGATCATTAGACTATCACAGAAAAAGAAAAAAAATGAAGAGATGCATGGTATTGCATAATAAAAGTTCTTTATTTAGCCTCATCCATCATGCCATTAATTTAAGATACAGAACAAGGATGAAATGTTACAATTGTTGTACTTGATACCTAAGTTAATATTTGAGTCATCATTTATACAAATAGGATAATGCAACAGCATATTAATGCGGCATGTACAGTATGGCATCAGTGAGTGCTTTTTAAACATGTTGGTACTGCACTTCAGATGAGTGTCCAATGGCTTGAATGCCCATTTAAGAATGTTAATTTCAAAAGATGGTAGTATTTATTTCAATGACTGTTTGTTCAGAATGACCATTTTACTGGAAAAAGGGGAAAGGAAGCTCAATTTGCTGTATTCCATTATTTGCATTAAGCACTTCCTCAAATTCAGTAGAAAGGTAGTCAAATAACTGACCTAAAGGAAAAATAACATTGAAGATGATGAACATTGCAATGTACTGAAAAGAACGCATCAACTTTTTGAAGAAACTGTTACATGGAGCTGCAACAGCTTCTAAGATGTCGGACTTCATGCTGTCCACAAATTCTTGTGCTTTATCAACAACCTTTTGAATTGTATGTCCCAGTTTCTCAAGAAAGACATCAAGGCTTTCCAATTGCGGCATCACATCTGACATCGTAGCTAGGAGAATTTTCATGTTACTTCTCACATTTTCTTGGACCTCGGCTACAGTAATGACCTTACCAGAAGGAAACGTCATTTCAACTGTGTTGAAGTTCTCCATGATGGGAAGGAAATATATCTCCAGGTTGTTGGCAATTTTCTCCAGCATTTCTGCAATTATAAATTTGATATCAGACAGGGTAGCTTCCATTCCAGGCAGTTTGTAGTTGGTCTCTCTCAGGAAGTCAATGACAGTATTAATTAGGAACTGGATGTTCATTTGGTACGTAACAACTACATTTCTGAACAGTTTAGATAGCTCACTGAGCTCTGGGCTGGGCCAGAGAGCAGCATTTTCGGCATATACTAAGACTTTATTAAATTCAAGAAGAATCAAGTCAAGTCTGTCATTTGCAATAATGATGCCATGTTTTTCAGCAAATCCAGTAACACTGGATGAGATATCCTGTAGCCTGTTTATCAAGCCTCTGGACACATTACATGCAGCCTGTAAATTGTAGCTGATCAAAAGCACTTTTTCATCTCCCTTTGGTGCAGCTCTGATGATCAGAATGTCAACATCATCTTCTGGTGCAGACTGCAAAAAAACCACAATGATTACAATATAAATCAGGGGTGGCGAACGCCGGTCCTGGAGATCCACATTCCTGCGGAGTTTAGCTCCAACCCTAATCAAACACACCTGAACAAGCTAATCAATGTTTGAAGGGTTACTAGGAAGCTACAGGCAGGTGAGTTTTCGTCAGGGTTAGAGCTAAACTATGCAGGACTGTGGCTCTCCAGGACTGGAGTTTGCCACGCCCAATATAGATATAGAAAATCAGCAAAAAATTAAAAAAGTAAAATTATGTAAGTATAACCAAAAAACAGACAGCAAAAGTTGTTAGCATGAGTTAATAGTTCGGTTTTAAAGATTAACAAAAGAAATACCACTTACAGCAAAACGGCTGTAGAGTCTCGCATTGATCTGGGATGGAATCATTCCTTGAAGCTGGAAGCCAAGGTGGCCAGTTGTCGGTGTAGAAACCGAGGCACTTATGCCATCTCTTCGAGCAGCATAGCGAATGTTTACATCAGTGAACGTTGGGCTGGTGATGTCCACATTCAGGGTATGACTAGGATCACTAAACCAGAAATAATAATAAAGATTTACAAACATAATTGGTTATAAACTAAAGAATACTTGTAAACATAATTCAATATTTTTACTTTAATTCAATAAAAAGTCAGAACACATTACCCCATGCGAATAACATTTCTTATGTCCATCGTAAAGTCAGCATGTTTAAGTACAGCATTAGCTCCTATAACCAGGGCATCGTTCTCCATTGTAGTACTCATAGAGCCTGTTTTGTGTCAAAGCTAATATGAGTTAATCACACCACCAATTCTTCATTTCTTCTTAGTAAATATTAGTATCATTGAATGATACATGTTTATTGATTTATTTGTCTTTGCAGACACTTACTGTCAAGACTGTACTCCAGCAACACAACTGGTGACGTGGCTGTAGCCTTGAGAACAGTTTTGTAGTCTGGTAAGCTACCATCTAGTTTAGCAACAACATCTGTGGTGTACACTGGAGAGATGATTTTTGAGGTGTAATCAATTTTCTGCTTGGGTACACTGAGCTCCACTACCACCTTCTCAGAGATGCTAAGGTCACCAAAGGTACTTTGTTGAGACAAATCAATTTTCACATCAGCCACCAGTGACTTCAGAAGATCCAGATCAGCTGTGGCATTTCCCCTACCAAAAAGCTTAATAATAGGAATGTTAAAGGTGTACTCTATCGTAAAAGTTGAATCTGTTTTTGAATGGGCCTTGTTGTCAGCAGTAAGTTGGTGGTTGGCTTTAGCTGTGAGTATAGGTAGGTTGATATTTGCAGCTGTGGTCACAGACAGTGCAGCTTCAAAGTTATCTGGGTTCATAGTTACAGTGCTTTCATGGGTTCCTGCAATGTGACGATTTTCCAGGAATACAGAATTGGCTATTTTTAATCCACTTTTGGTGCTCAGGCTGCTGGTTCCTTCAATCTTTGCCTTCAGTCCCTCAAACTCAGAGGCAGTAATGGCTCCAAATCGAATTACCGGGTTATCCATCCCATAGATTCCAGCATTAACATTAAGGTTGAATATGGAGGACTTGAAAGACAACTCTGATTTTAAATCGCCCAGAGGAGTGACATTAATGAGACCGAGATCAATAATGGGTGCAGCTTTGCTCTTCTGATAGACAATCTTTGCATCTACATCAATGGCCTGGTCAAAGTTGGTCAACAGATGCTTAAGGCCAGTTTGTTCATATAGGTTGATGTTGCTGATTTCTGGAGTGTCAACAATCATAATTAGGGTTTCAAACTGGATAGGTTGAATACTGAATGGGGTAGTTAGGAATTCCAAATTGGCCTCTCCATTTACTGCTGTGTAAATGCCAGCCTCATCTCTGTTGTTGGCAACTGTAAAGTTGTGACTGTATCTGTGCTGGTTGAAGCGAGCAGTTGCCACAGTGCTCAACTTCTGCACGTCATTATTTAAAAGAACATTATAATTATTCTGGAGATCAATCTTGGCAGATTGCTCTATGAAGCTGAGCTTAGTATTAGCCTTGTTCTGGAAATCAAGGACCACCTCAAAGGGATGCATTAAGACGTTGAAGGCACTGGAAAAGGTACCACTGAGCAATCCATCAAACTTTGTGTCATAGTCTGCCTTCATCTCTACCTTCATTTCTCTGAGATTAGCCTTTCCAGAAGCATCCAGCAAGTAAGTGGATCCGGAAGCAGAATTACCTTCAATACGAGCATTAAAGTCAATGCAACTCAGGGCAACACCTTCAGCATTTATTCTCTGTTTAAATTTTGAAACTCTACTGATGCCATCTGAAGAAATGGTTAGCTGAGCTGTTGTTGGAGTAATAGTTATAGTTGAGGTACTCTTTATGGTGATATCATCAGACTCATCACGCACAGATATTTGGCCCTTGACTTCTTCCATGGACAGAAGGATTTTTAAACCTTCCTGCTTAAGTGTGAAGTCATTGGTGTAAGATTGGTCACTGTTCCATGAGAGTGCAGGAATGTTTACCTTATCATCATATGTTGTTTTAATATTTGCAGACATTCCATCCTCCAGTGCAAAGAAAGCCATGTTAAGAATGTTAGCACTAAAGGGGGCAGAAGTTATCTTCACAGTGCTCTTGGCCGTAGCTTGAGCTGAGAAGCCATAGAGTGACACTGAGGATTGATGGTCAACAGCTAGGACACTGTGAGTGATCTTCAGAGTTTCAGCAACAATCACACGACTCATCTTAGGGATGGCAACCCGAGCTGTAGAATCCAAGCTGTATTTAAGAATGTCATATTCAGATGATCCATGTGAGGTAATGTACCCGGTAAATTGAAGGGTTTCTGCACTTTCAGTAGAGTTTAAGAATTCCATTGTAGTTCTCATGTTGAAAATTGGAATGGTGACTCTAACCTCACCATACAGCTTTCCAAAGCATGGCATCATGACCTCATTAGGTACTGCAGGGAATGTGAATTCTGGGATCTTCAGATCTGAGAAT
This sequence comes from Chanodichthys erythropterus, assembly GCF_024489055.1. Lineage (NCBI taxonomy): Eukaryota > Metazoa > Chordata > Actinopteri > Cypriniformes > Xenocyprididae > Chanodichthys > Chanodichthys erythropterus. The sequence goes on along the minus strand of NC_090224.1, from coordinate 9,649,314 downwards.
TTGTGCTTAGTAATGTATTTAGGAATTTCAGGAAGGGAGATCTCTGGAAAACTGATCTCTGGCAGTGTGATGGCAGAGATGTCTGGCAGGTAGATAATTCTAAGGTCTCCAAAGATGGCATCAACAGATGGCACTTCATAGTTGGCAATGAAGTTCAATAGGTCTAATAGTCCCTGCCTGATATCATCATACTCTATTCTGATTGATGGCACAGTGTAATATTGCAGAATAGTAAACTCTGGAAGGTCAATCAATGTAGAAGGGAGGTTGATTTCCTCAAGCTTTTCTAAACTTATTTTTATGGGGGGTACAACAAGGTCAGTGAGTGGAAAAGTGAAAGATGGTATCTTGAATTCAGCCGTTTTCAGTCCTGTTTTGACTCCATCACAGATTTGCTTTAACTCATTGACAATTGCCTGATCTTTAAGGATGTTTTGGATTACTTCCATAACAGCACTGCATGCATCTGTTGCAATGGCCACAACCTTAGTGTAGATACCACTCAATTGATTCAGGACCTGGAGGATTTCTTCTCTAATATCCATGTCTATAAGTCTCTTCCTGAAGCTTTCTGTAAGTGCCTCGATGTCAATGTAGACTGTACTATCAACAATGTCCTTGAGTTTTTTAACCACATCTACAACTTTGACTGCTCTCAGTTCCTCAAGGCAAGCACTAAGAGATGATAGAGCATAACCAACAAATTCTCTGATTGCCTCAAGCTTTTGCCGGATCTCAAGTGACAAACTCAAGGTGTAAAGATAATTTATTAATTCCTTGATTTTCTGGTTGGCCTCATCCACAAACGCATTGTAGTCGAATGATCTAATATATCTGATGCAGTGGTTTAAGCAGTTGTTCAAATGCTTAGTGATTTCCTTTACCTCTGTTGTTTTCAAGTAAGTGACGGTCTTATCCAGCAGCTCTATGAAAGGGATCAGAATAGATTTCAAAGTGCTAGCAAGAGCCTCAATAGTTTGTTCAATATTGAACTTCTTGATTAGCTCAGCAACTTTTTTCAGAATTTCTTCAATCTTCTTGTTAACACAAGATTTCACCAGAATTTCTCTCACGTTGCTGTAGAAGGCATTCAAGCTGCTTCCCAGTACAGTAAACAATTGTTTTGCTTTTTCAACAGTCTTGCTGATTTCTTCTGTAGGGATTTGAGCCACCAAATTCTTTGCATAGTCTCGGAAGCTGACAGAGGCAACAAAGTTCTTCACATCCTCAATGAACTTTCCTTGGTCAAAGTTTGCAGCAAACTGCTTCAGTTCACTCACAATCTCCTCCAGTTTGGATTTAATAGCATATTGTTCCTCAAGATCTTGCAAGAGGGCAATGCCACTGCCCTTCAGTCTCATTACATCAATCTGCTCAATTACATTTTCAATAGCCTCAATGACAGCAAGAACTATGGCTCTGACATCATATTTCTCATTGAATGAATTCAGTTCTTCTGTTAGTCTCTGTATTGCAGTGTCAGATAGTTTGACACTTGCGATCATTTCCCTCACAGATTTTTCTATCTCTTCTACACAAGTGTCCAGTTCAGAGAATAGGGTCATCACAAGAGGATTTAGATTCATCAGAGAGGCCTCCAGGTCAACCAGAGTAACTCCATACTTCTCATAGAGAGCAACTAGGTCCTCGCTGATCTTGACAATTCTCCTCTCCAGATTTAGCTCCTTCACAAATTCACTAATGTACTTGGCCAGGTTCTCAATCTCTGCAATAATATCTTCTTTGTTGATATAATACTGCATGGCTTCGGCAGTCTTCAAAATTGTAATTTTCATGTGTCGCAGGACCATAGGAAAATACTCAATTAATGGCAGGCTGATGACACGACTGTTAGTGTTTTTATCATATTTTAGGAAGGCTGAGAAAAAGTGGTCTTGGTTGTCAGAGTCAACTCTGTTGAAGAGGTTTGTCATGATGGATCCAGACACTTCTAATCCAAGTCTTTCAGGAGTATTGTAAGCACTCACATCTTGGCTGAAGATATGGTTGTTGACCTCAGATTTTACTCTCACTGTTGCCTTCTGCTCAGATGGGGTCAGCACAGTGTCAATCTTATTATCAAGGATTGTTTTAATTGATAGACCATTGTCCAGATTGTGAGTTGTTGAGACTCTGCATTCGTGCGAGTGTGCAAAAGCAAGTGGTTCTACCTTCATAAGAAATTTAGTGTAAACTTGTGCGATCTGTTTTCCATACAGATACAAATCACCATCTGTATTGGCCATGGCATCAACATTGAATCTGAAGGGAACAGCAGTGGCATGAAAGTTACCATCGAAGCGTAGGTACTGTGAGTTAAGACGAGCATCACTGCCGAATGTGAGTGAAAGTCCAGCAACTTCGATTTCTGTGTTATGGCTCATGTGAGATCCCATGAGTTTTCCAGTTGTACCACACTTGGCAGTGGCAACCAGATCTTCATATCTGATCTCATACGTGTGCTTCAGCTCATCTTCACCAGAGGTAAGCTTCCAAATGCCAGTCAGTTCAGCTTTGTATGGAAGTGCCTTAAACTGAGCCTCATTAATCAGGTTCATGTCCAGAACATCCAGTTGATTATTGATTTTCACTGAAGTACTAAATGGCTCAATCTGAAGGGAGAGGTCATGCTTATATTTTCCAACATCGCTATTAGCTTTTGCTATAGAGGTGAAAGCTACAGAGGACAGGGAAGCAGACAGAGAATTTGTATTTTCAATTGTCAGTTCTACTAATTTACCCTTGGTCTCAACTGACAATGAAAGCTCTGAAGAGTCAAGGGCTCCATTGAATTTGTTCTCAAGTGACAAAGGGATAAGAGGGCTTTTCAGTAAGGTTGTGCCACTCGTGGCCAGGCCATCTCTGGTCAAGGATAGGCTGCAAATATGGGAAGCTGTGTGTTCAACCAGATATGTGGACACATCACCTTTTACATCCAGCCCATTGCCATCTAGTGCTGCTGTAAACTGGGAACGGATGCTATTTCCAGCAGCAGAGTTAATGCTAGTGTCAATCTTAATGTTAACCAAATCAAGGCTAGCACTAGCCTCAGCAACATTTTGGATGTTCAGACCGAGAGCCTTTGCTCTTGTTTCTGACTTCAGAGCAAGCAGAGACTCTTTATAGGTAACTTCAGCATCATGCACCAGTATGTCCTCAAATGCAGTTGCTTTTGATACGACAGAGAGCTCTCCATTGGCAAACGCTGCTTCAATCATGTTCTCTGCTTGGAAATGATTTGAGTCTACTTTCAGAGAGGAATCAATTTTCACCTCTGGTCTGAAAGGGAGTAGGATAAGTGACTGCCTGAGAGCAACTTCACCATTCAGAGGACCAGCCTTGATGAAGCCCATCAGGTTTCCATCTCCAAAGATCTCATCCTCATCAAATCCAACCTGGCCTGTGTGTTCCAGAGATATCATTAGACCCAAGGGACTGTTTGCCTCAATCTTACTGCTTGATTTCGTCTTGATTTTTTCAGCAATTGTCATTTCCTCAAGATAAGTAACATTGGCTTGAATGAGCTTGTGATCAAGATATGATTTCATCACAGCCCTCAAAGATTCTCCAGGTGTGCCTGCCACTAAAGCTGATCCTAAAGCAGAATAACATTCAAGTAATTAGCATTTCATTACAGATTACAGAATGTGGTTAGGAAAAATATAGCTGCAAACAAAGATTACAAGTACCTTCTACTTTAAAAGAGAGGAGATCCACTGGGCTTGTTCCAGTGACTTCAATCTTGGCAGAATAGCTTGGTTTCTCCTCAAGTTCCCTGCCAGCAGAACCTGTTGCCTCCATGTCATAGAAGTTGCTACTCAGCTTGCTGGACACCTCTGCCATTCCCATGAGAGGCAGTGACACAGACAGACCGAGATAAGTTTCTGCCTGGTTTGTCATGGCAGGGAAGATAAAATCTCCAAGAGATTTCCCACCAAGAGGAATGGGAATGGAGATAGTGTAGTAATTCTGGCCAAATTTGTATTTAGCAGCCCCCTCACTGTTAAAAAAAAAAAAAAGAAAAGAAAAAAGAAATGAATGTACTTCATGTTAGTATGTGTATAATTATATACATAATTCTTGTTTCTGCATTTTAAAATGAATTTTTATACTTTTAATTCACTCACGTATTCAGGAACAGCGTCTTAGGGAAAGTGAATTCTGGGAGGGCAGGAATCCTAAAGCCCTGGACATATGGGATGTCAGCAGCAAATTGTTCCAGGTATGCATTTGAAGCCTAGATGATTATGGATATAGTGTTATATTCTAAATTATGTAATCTGTATTTTTATGGTTTGTATGAATTTATAGGTTTGGAGAACTAAGGATTTCATTTGAATTTACCTCAACTGATTGGATCAAGACATCACGGATCTTCATCTCAGATGTGCCAGTCTGCTGGTCAAGAAGATCATTGACTTTGGCTTTGATGGCATCAATTGGAATAGTGTTGTGAATCTCAGTGCTGACATCAGAAGTGACCTCAGCCTCAATCTTATCCGCATCTAAAAAGAACATGAAAATTAGTTAATATAGCAGAGGTATGGAGTCAAATTAATGCCTTAAAGTTTTGCACAAAAATAAAGTTTTGCAAAACACAAAAAAGAATTGAGCTATAAAAAAATGTTTTGCAAACAAAAATAAAGAATTGCAAAGGAAAATAAAATATTGAGCGGAAAAAAATAAGTTTTGCAAACAAAAATAATAAATTGCAAAATAAAATAAAGTAGTGCAAAAATAAAAATATAATCAATTACAAAAATCAATGACAGCTGTAATGCTATTTTATCTTTGCCACATAATTTTCATGCTCAAACCTACAAAATCATTTGTAACGCTCATTTTATTGCGCTCACGATACCGGTTTTCTTTTGCGCTGCACTGTTCTGTGCGGATCTCTTTATGGCACTGGTTTGACGTGGGGGTGGAGTCAAGAAACGGGGGCACGCCCCCGCGAAATACATTGGAAGGGAACGTAATCGGCGACAGGTGAAATAATTCTTTGACATGGTGAAAAATAATGCATGGTTTGTTTTTGTTGGTTTGTTTAGCATATGTTGTCACCGATTACGACCCCCTCCAATGCATTTCTTAGTATAGTAATATGACCCATTGCGCTCTGTCTCACTGCCTGTATCCACTTTTGTGTCCTTAAACATTCGTTTTTTGGGGTCGACTGCTTATAAAAACGTATTTCTGTTTTTTTTTTAGCTTGTTAGCTGTACACCTTGTCACGTAGCAGCTTTTAGGCATTGTTCTGTTTATTGTAATGAGTCAGAAAAGACAAGAAGGCAGCCTCACGCAATACAAAGTCAATGGAGACTGTTGGATTGTTTTTCCCCCGGTGGGCGTGGTTTTCAGATTATAATAAATGCGCTCTGTCTCTATGCTCGATCTGATCTGGGTAGCGTTTCCCAAAAGCATCGTAAGCCTAAGTTGATCGTAGCTCCATTGGTTTCCAAAAGCTTATGATGCTTTTGGGAAACGCTGCCCTGTTCTGTTGCGATCTGCGTCTCCTGCCGATGACGTGTTTCGCGGGGGCGTGCCCCCGTTTCTTGACTCCACCCCCACGTCAAACCAGTGCCATAAAGAGATCCGCACAGAACAGTGCAGCGCAAAAGAAAACCGGTATCGTGAGCGCACGCTTGACTGAAACGCAGAATAAAATGAGCGTTGCAAATGATTTAGTAGGTTTGAGCATGAAAAATATGTGGCAAAGATAAAATAGGATTACAGCTGTCATTGATTTTTGTAATTGATTATATTTTTATTTTTGCACTACTTTATTTTATTTTGCAATTTATTATTTTTGTTTGCAAAACTTATTTTTTTTCCACTCAATATTTTATTTTCCTTTGCAATTCTTTATTTTTGTTTGCAAAACATTTTTTTATAGCTCAATTCTTTTTTGTGTTTTACAAAACTTTATTTTTGTGCAAAACTTTAAGGCATTAATTTGACTCCATACAGAGGACTTTGAGTTTCCTTGCTGAATTTTAAAATTCTAAGACATTCAAATAATCCCACTTATGTATATATTTTAATGTTTTCCTTACAGACTTAAATTTTAAGAGAGCAACGTAATGTAACGTAATGTAATGTTTACAGCAACGTAATGTAATCCACATGTACCAGATGTGGGCCGAATCTGGGCAACACTATGTTGCTGTTTGGGATAAAAATTACTAATTGAACTTAGTAACTTCATCCTTCTTTGTGTCATTACTAATGACATCACATCATCCTTCTTTGGGTCATTACTAATTAAATTCAAATTCTCTGAACTCATGAATGAAAGGGAGCCATTTCTAGAATTCTGAATTTGCTTTTATCTGAAATTGTAGTGCATCTGGAGATCTTGTCATACATTTAGTTTTAGAATGAAAGCTTAAAAATTTACTGTATTTCAGAATGACTTTCTGAATAGAATTTGTCATCTCAGGGAGCATAAGAGCACTCTCAAGCTCAACTGTAAGGACCTCAGAACATTTCAGTTTTGCAGTTACTTTAGCATCAGTCTGAAAATTAGGAACGAGCAGCTGAACCTGCAGCATGGCGTCCTTCATTGACTCTGTCCTAAAGATTGAAGAGAAAATTTAAAACCACAAAGGTTATTTGTACAATGTATAATTATCAAAAAATATATGTTATTGTAAGAACATATTCTAAGAGCATATTTTTCACTTTTTTCATTTTTTTAACTTTTGAACATATTTAATATAGATGTGCATACTTGGCAAGGGCAACAAAAGATGCCTCGGGGATGTTCTTATTAATAAAGTCAATCTGGATGGAATGTGTGGCCCTGCTCGGAGTTTCACGGTCAAAAGCATGAACTCGAATTCCAGCTTCCAGGTCGTAGTCAGGAATTTGGAGATCAGCCGAGATGCTGTATTTCTGTCTGTCGAACATCAGTTTGGCTGTGCCCTCAAATGATATTCCTATTATATGGAATAAGAACAACATTTCAGTTGATGAAAATGTCCAGACATCATAAGGGATTATTTTGTGAAACAATGCTTTACCTTCTGCCTTCAGACCAAAAGTCACCGTGTCAACCTTGTTTTCATATACATAGTCGACAGTAGCTGTGTATGCAGAAACCTCGCCAGTTGGGTGGATCTCAATGGCAAATCTAAATATAGGTCATTATTCAACTTTTAGCATTGATAAAGAAGCAAGACAACAGACAAATAAATAAACAAACAAACAAACAAACAAGTATTTCCCTTACTTGCTGTCACCAGTCAAGGGGAAATAGGGGGAGGCATCACTGGAAAAGGCGTTAGAATATTGCATGGCACTGCAGTACTTAAAACCAGGGAAGAAAGGAGTGCATTTCTTTGTGTTCACATGTTCCATCATGGGAGGAATGGTCTTGGTTTCAGTTCCAGTCACTGAGAACAAAGAGTTGCTGTGCAGAGAAAATAAAATTCTGAATTCTGATAATGTATCTTCAGAGCATTGTGACACTTTTCGGTGATAATAGAAACATCTTACATCATACTGATGAGTGTAGTTGGAGCTTGGGGTGTGGGAATGGTCAGCTTGAACTGCTTGTTGGTTACAGCAACCTTTACACTCAGACCACTGTCATGGTAGATGTTAGTATGCATCTCCAGGCCAGACTCAACGTATTCAGGTAAGAGAGCCCCAACTTCAGTCACAAACTCAACTCCGGCAGATGGCATGAATGCCATCTCACTCTATGTGAATAGACAAAGAAATAGGTAACTTAGGTATAGCTTGTAAAACTCAAGTTAAAAAAAACAACAAAAAGCTAGACCCATACCATTTCACGGGCAATTTTCAGTCCTCCCTTCACTCCTGGAGCAAAAGTACCAGATAGGGCAATTCTTAATGGAACTCCGGTACCAGTAGGTAGATAAAACTCACTGTCCATGAAGACGTAGTGTAGGAAAAGGTTGTTGTTTACACTTGAGAAAAAGTTCCTTATGAACTGTAAAACAAATAATTATATATTTGACCATGAACGTACACGCAGACCTTTGACCATGATCCTTCATCATTATTTTGTTTTTTTAGAGCATGGCAGATTTGCTAAACACTAATATTTGTTTTAAAGCAGTTCACTTACATCAGTAGGGAACATACTTAAGAATCTTTCAGTCAGCAAAGAAGCAGAGTAGGCCATGTTTTCCATATCCTTGGTTTTAAGATAACCCAGTTCAGCACCCAGAAGCCTCAGGTAGATCATAGCCTCTGGATTATCCTGAACCTTCAGTTTCTGGATGAGCTTGTTCACATTATTGGTTATTTCCTTGATGATGCTCTGGGGGGCCTATAGAGTGAGAAGGGTACATGAGTGATAAACCAAAACAAAGAGAATGCCATCAATGTTGCAAAATGTGGAAAATCATAATGTGAAATACAGTCGATTTGAAAGACCTTTTGCATCTTTATGTTATCCCATAGGCTTGGGAACATGCTCTGCATAATGTCATTGCCCCGGGGCACTTTGTCAGCTGCATAGTTAATGGTCTTCTGCATGGTGTCACGGAAGAACCCATCGATACCAATCAGAGCATCAACAGTAGGTTCCAGTCCCTTACCATTCAATCCAATCTTTAAGTAAGAACAACAAATAAAAACACATTAATATACTGGTTTTACAACCAGAGTAAAAAGAAGGGAGAAAATTTAAGAATGCAGAATAATCTTGTACCTCAAACATTTCTATGTCATATCCGAAAGCGTTCATGGTCATTTCCAGGATGACTTCGTTGGGCAGAAGTTCTTCAGACTCGAAGATCACGTTTCCCTCTAGAGATCCAATCTTGTAATTGCGAGAGTATTTTGTTGGATCTGTGACAGATCTGATCTCATTTCCTTGGAGGGCATTGAGAATCTTCTTTCTAAGTCTGAGAAGTAGAAGAGAAATTAGATACAGTTTTTATACTCAGGATGTTAAAATGTATTAAGATTTCTACTAACTCCTTAGTCTCTGGTGCTGTGGAGCTCAGGATGTTGCTGATATGGGAGTTAACAAAGCTCATAGCCTGACAGTTTTCATTTTTAGGCAGAGCAGCAACCAGCTGAGCCAGTTCAGAGGGCTGAGGGTCCTTCATCACAATGAGATAGGCAGCAATACGCTTTGGTATCGGAGCAGCAGCATCAAAAATGACCTTCATCAGCACCTCTCTGCCCTGATATAAATATAGCAAGTTTAAGTCAGTGAAACATAAATGTATTAAAATTACTTTATATTTACTTATATTTAGTGATTTTAATTGTTCATATATCGGGTTTACCTCGTCGGGGACAGAAGTGAGTCTAAAAGCTTGAATAGCAGCTTGCTGGACCTCAGCAGATGCAGCAGGTTGGTTTACACATTGGATAACCGCTGATTTCAGAGCAGGGCTTGCAGCTCCAATGGCAACAGCCATGTTTCCAATGATCTAAGAGATTTCAAGTACAGATTTCAATATCCACATATCAGCTGTTGTTTTTAACTTAGTAAAGCATGCTTAATGGAATAGGTTGAGCATACCCTCAGGGACAAGTACACATGTTCCTGGTTCCCTGTGCAGTCGCCAATCTGTTCAAGGGCATAATCTGCCACTGCCTGGATCTCAGGGGTGACACTTCCTTCAGCTTCATACAGCCTTGGAAAAGACAGATGAATGAAAGTTTAAATTCACATATAGATCAAACAACAGGATTTTTGTTGAGTTGTTCTTGTTTTCTCACCTCCTGACAGCATTGCTGAGAGCATAGTAGATGGGCTTACTAGCCTTGAATTTGGCCATCTCCAGAATTTCCTTGACAATGTCTCCAGATGGGTTGAGTACCATGCCCATGGCATAAACTGCAGCATCAATCTCTACAGAGGAACGGTCAAAGGTTCTGAGAACCCGCAAGATGGCACTGGTGCATTCTTGCGTGCCACATTGGAACAACGCCTGGTACACCAGGGGGCGCGAAATCTCCAGGGCCTCCGGGAGACCAGCGCTCAGGCTTTCAGCATTAATTTTGCGTATTGTAGCGATAAGCTTGTGAGCCAGATGGGCTCTGTTATGTCCATTGTTGGTCTCAGAAAGGCCAGCCAGTTCTCTGAGAACAGACAGCATGGCATCTTTATCCTGAATTGGATGAACTGAATCAATGCTGCCGTCGAGGTGCAAGGTCTTCATGTTGGCTACATCTATAGGTGGGTAAACCAAGAGAACACGGTTACTTCTGCTCACTCTAAATGCATGCTAATTTAAGTGTCTGAATGAATACTTACCGTGGTCAAAGATTCTGTCGTTGTGCACAGACACTCCCACCAGTGTCAAGACTTGCTTTCCTACATTAGTAACTCCAAACTGTCCTCTGTTGATTATCAGAATGAATTAGCAGAGCAATAAAACGTCTCGGTTACGTATGTAACCCTCGTTCCCTGAAGGAGGGAACGGAGACGTACGTCAGTAGTGACCGACGAAATGGGATATCGCTAGAGAGCCCCTATCAGCTTCGAGAGAACTAAAACAAGCCAATGGAATTGGCTTGCGATATTTGCATAATGCGCACCTCCCCTAACAGGTGGATATAAAAAGGGGGGCAGATGCAATCGCACTCTGTTTTTCGCTGAGGAGACAACCGGTGTCCGCACTGCAGCGAGGGTACAGAAACTGTGGCGATGGGACGTACGTCTCTGTTCCCTCCTTCAGGGAACGAGGGTTACATACGTAACCGAGACGTTCCCTTTCAGTCTGTCACGTTCGACGTACGTCAGTAGTGACCGACGAATTGGGATCCCAACTAAAACGCCACAGTTACGAAACCCCTTCCAGTGCCCAGCGCAGGCTCTAGCCGCCCGTCGCACCAAGGGGACGGAGAAGGGGGCGAGCTTACGCCGGGAAGTCTACTGCTGTTCCGATATACCCACTAAGTAAACTAGACTACACTGGGGAATCGAACCCGTAAGGAACGCTGCGGAAACCACTACCTACCCAGAGGGGAAGGAATTTACATGGAAAACATATGGACTGGCCCGCAGGGCAGAACGCATATGAGTCCCTGGGATGGCTCCACCTGAGTAGGGGGAGACTCATCTGACAGGAGAAAGCAGAAGCTCTGCTAAGGGAAAGACACGGGCTCACCGTAGGGAGTAACCGTGGACAATGCACATATGGAATCACTCACGTAGAGGGATTGCAACATATGGAACCCAACCAACAGACAACATCGAAGATGGATGTTGGTCTGGCATCAGACACTCCGCAATGCCCGAGCCGAAGGTGGAGGTGGAGGAACTCGACAGGGTTCACCGAACGGGGAACACGACTGGAGTCAACAGATGCACATATCCGGCCCAGGGGGCGGGAGTGGCATTGCAAGCCGACACGAGCACAGGTTCAACGCGTCTACCGGCTGGTGGAAGCGAGTACACGGAACCAGCTTACACGTAAGCTAAAAACCCTAGCAAACGTGTTGGGTGTCGCCCAGCCCACAGCTCTACAATCTGTCAGCGAGGCGCCATGAGCCAGCGCCCAGGAAGAGGCCACTCCTCAGGTGGAGTGGGCTCTCAACCCGAACGGGCAAGGCACGCCCTGGGAACATAAGCCAGGGTGATGGCATCCACTAACCAGTGGGCCATCCTCTGCTTGAGACAGCCTTTCCCTTCTGCTGGTCTCCGTAACAGACAAAGAGCTGATCTGAGGTCCTAAGCTTCAAGTTCTATCCACGTAAACACGCAGGGCGCGAACTGGACAGAGCGAAGCTAGGGCTGGGTCTGCCTCCTCCGAAGGCAGCGCTTGCAGGTTCACTACCTGATCTCCGAAGGGAGTGGTAGGAACCTTGGGCACATATCCAGGCCGGGGTCTCAGGAAGACGTGAGAATCCCCAGGCCCAAATTCCAGGCACGATTCGTCGACCGAAAATGCGTGCAGGTCCCCTACCCTCTTAACATGAGGCCAATGCAACCAGGAGGACAGTCTAAGAGACAGTACTTTTAACTCGACTAATTGCAAAGGCTCAAGGGATAACGCCGAAGTTAGTTAAGAACTAAGGTGAGATCCCTAGAGGGTAAGGAGGGTGGGCGAGGAGGATTCAGTCCCCTCGCCCCCCTCAGGAACCTGATGATCAGACCGTGTTTCACCAGGGCTTGCCATCAACTGCATGGAGATGTGCAGCGAAGCGGCAACATACACCTTGAGGGTGGAGGGAGACAGCCTTCGCTCCAAGCCCTCTTGCAGGAAGGAAAGCACAGATCTGACCAAGCATGATCGGGGGTCCTCTCGTCTTGCGAGAGGAGCACCATTCAACGAATAGGTTCCACTTCAACGCATAGAGGCTCCTCGTGAAGGAGCTCTAGCGGAAGTGATGGTGTCTACGACCGCCTGCGGGAGATCACCCAGAACCTCCGCATCCCGTCCAGGGACCACACGTGGAGGTTCCACAGGTCGGGACGTGGGTGCCATAGGAAGCCCCATCTCTGAGTCAGGAGGTCCTTCCTCAGAGGAATCGGCCAAGGAGGGGCTGTCGTGAGGAGCATTAGGTCCGAAACCCGGGTCCGAGTGACTAATATGGAGCCACTAACAAGACCTGCTCCTCATCCTCCCTGACCTAGCACAGGAGCTGTGCGAGAAGGCTCACTGGGGGAAAACACATATTGCGTAGGCCCCGGGGCCAGCTGAGTGCCAGGGCATCCGTGCCGAGTGATTCGCCGGTCAGGGAAAACCACTGGCCGAGGGCAGTTCCTGGGGAGGCAACAGGACTACCTGGGCCTCGCCGAAGTAGTGCCAGATCAGCTGGACCGCCTGGGGATGGAGCCGCCACTTGCCCGCAAGTGGAGGCTGCCGTAAGAGCTCGTAGGCTGCACGGTTAAGCACACCTGGGACATGAGTGGCTGAAGCGACCTCAGATGCTTCTGACTCCAAGCAAGAGATGGCAGGCGAGTTGCGATATGCGACGGGAGCGTAGACCAGCCTGATGGTTGATGTACGCAACGGCCGCAGTGCTTGTCCGAGCGGACCAGTACGTGCTTGTCTGACAGCAGCTCCTTGAAGCGGCCCAGTGCAAGACATACTGCTAGCAACTCGAGGCAATTGATATGCCAATGCAGTCGAGGCCCCGTCCAAGACCCGAAACCGCATGCCCGTTGTACATGGCCCCCCATCCGGTGGTAGAGGCATCTGTGTGGACCACAGCGTCCAAGGGGCACTCCCGCCCGCAGGAACAAAGGGTCCGACCACCGGATGAGGGTAGGGCGGCAGCTCCGTGTCACGAGGACACTGAGCGTGCTGCGCTGCCACGGCCATCTCGGGACCCAGTCGCGGAGCCGGTGTTGAAGCGGCCTCATATGGAGCAACCTGAGCGGCGTGAACGCGGCTGCAGATGCCACATGCCCCAGGAGCCTCTGAAGTCTTTCAGTGGGGCCGCCGTCCTGCGCTTGAGCGAACTCAGGCAGTTCAACACCGACTGGACGCGCTCCTCAGAGAGGCGCACAATCCGGGCGACCGAGTCTAGCTCGAGACTGAGAAAAGAGATCCTCTGCCCGGGGGCGAGTTTGCTCTTGTCCCAGCTGACCCAAAGACCCAACAGGCTGAGGTGAGCTAAACCATCTCCCTGTGTACGCACAACTGCTTCGCGAGCTGGCCAGGAACAACCAGTCGTCGAGGCAGTCGAGAATGCGAACGCCCTGTTCCTTGAGGGGAACAATGGCCACCTCCGCAACCATGTAAGGCGTGGAGCGACAGGGCCAGCCCGAAGGGTAGGAGTTTGTACTGACATGCTCGACCCGAGCGCAGAATCGAGACATGAAAGTATGCATCCTTCAGGTCAAATGCTGCAAACCAAACCCCGGGACGGACGCACTCGAAAATGCGCTTCTGCATGAGCACCTTAAACGGCAGCCTGAAGGTACCGGTTCAAGACACGCAGATCCAGGATTGGCCATAGCCCACCGCCCTTTAGGGTACAATGAAGTAGGGCTGAACCTGACTTCAAATCGGCTGGAGGGACCGGCTCGATTGTATCCCTCGCCAGGAGGACAGCAATCTCCACTCGGAGAACAGGTGCAATGTCCAACGACACCCAAGTGAAGTGGACACCCCTGGACGCCGGAGGACACCGGGCGAACTGAATCGCATAGCCGAGTCTGATAGTACGAATGAGCCAGCGGAACGGGCTGGGGGCACTAACCAGGCCTCCAGGCACCGAGCCAGCTGAACCAAACGCACCACAGACGTACCGGGGGTGGGGCAGCGAACCAGAGTACGGGGACCCGACTCGGGCGGCATGGTAGCGGCCCAGAGTGTGATCAGACTCTGCGAGGTAGCAGTGCGTATGGGAGACGGCACACGGGGCGCGGCCTGCACCAACACACTGACACCTGCTGGCGAGGTGAGAGGGGGCTGGGAGTAGCAACGCGGGGCGCTGCACACCGCCAGCCACACTCTTGGGATGTAGAGGATCGGAAAACAGTTCTTAGTGGGTACCGCTGGACTCCGGAGAGCCAGCGGCGGAACAGACCAATTCTCCACCCGGCCCTCCTCCGGGGGAGGGAGCGATGCGAGCATCGTCCCCCGAAAGAACCGTTTACGTCAGCTCCAGGTCGCCATATCTCCAGGACCGTCTCCCGCTAGTCAGGTGACTGCGGGTTGAGCGGGCTGGGTTCAAGGCCAGTTTGTGAGATGAGCGCATTGAGAAAGCACACTTTGACGACGGCACATCCCAGCAAGACTCGCCAGGGGTGTTTCTGGACCACCATGGTGGACATTGTCTGGCCAGGGGCCTGCGCTATGATTTGCATCCTGCGTAGCTCAACCCCGACTCAGAACTACCCATATGCAATGAGTGCTTTGACCTACCGCAGACTTGCCAGGGGCCAAGACTCATGCAGGGCAGAGGTGGTGTGCCTGTAGCACTGCCACCCCACCCTAGGGGGTAGTGAGAGAGAAAAAACTTGTAGTGCAGATTATGACCCTCTTGGCGTTCCATATTAATGCCAAAAAAGGCCACAAACTGCCAAGTTTTTTCATGCACATCCGGGCTAAGCCAGGGGGCGGGGCAAGGCGAGTACGCGTCGCACGACACCCCCAGGGGCCCGGGAAAGCATGGTTGCAAAGTCTGAATCCGATTCGGCATGAGCACGCCACAACCGTGGGACGCTCAGCCTCATCTTCATGTTCAGAGTCCAACAATACTCTCTCCAATGTAGCAGTCGACATCTGATCCTCTGCTGGAGCCCTGACTAAGATGTTAGGTCCTCCATATTTATTTTAAGGAGGACCAGCAACACATGCAGAAGCTACCAGCCATGTTGGACAGTGAACGTGGCCGCCCAACTGGACGACACACGGCACCCTGGGCACCGACGTGGCCATGTTGTTTCTAAACATGATCCACCCACGAACATAGTCACAACATGTTTGCGATGCACTAGAGGAGTGGGGGGCCCACGGAGAATGACTCGGCGGGTATTGCCCCACTGTGATCCTCTGGTCACCCAGGCTTATTAACCAAAGTAGCACTTTTCTGATTCAGAAAAATAACTCGGGGAATAAGTGAGGGCACTCCACCTCATTAAAGGCAGCCGAGTCTCGACCGTGCATCTAGAGCGCCAGACAGCGCGCAGGGTTGCCATGGCAATTCGACGGCACACGGCGCGCTGAGCGCTCAAGCCCTTACGAGAAAGGCGAGCAAACAACGCGCCGACGTGGACATATTTCCATAAGAAAATATGACCACCCACAAACACAGTCTCAGCACGCTAAGCAGACATGAGAGAAAATGATCGTGGCCGTCAGAGAGGATAGGAAACGACCGCCTCCAGAAACGCACAGACAGAATGACATCTTGAAAAAGACGCAGTGTCTGTCTGTGAAGCTCTTTTAGAAGGGGAAACTTCAGGGAGCACACAGGGAGCGTCACGATGTGTTTAGAAAAACACAGGAGGAACCAGACCAAATCGCAGACCAACCAGTGGAATTACAGCGGAACGCTGGGAAAACAGTAGATGTTTCCACCCGGCTCACTCCAACTCGCGACCTCGCTGCAGGCGTCGTCACACCAACACAAGCGCCGAAACTTCTTCAGAGGCTTGAAGTTCTAACAGCCGCAGGACACCAGGTAGGCTCCGAAGCGAAAGACAGAGTGCGATTGCATCTGCCCCCCTTTTTATATCCACCTGTTAGGAGAGGTGCGCATTATGCAAATATCGCACGCCAATTCCATTGGCTTGTTTTAGTTCTCTCGAAGCTGATAGGGGCTCTCTAGCGATATCCCAATTCGTCGGTCACTACTGACGTACGTCGAACGTGACCGACTGAAAGGGAACAAACGATCTGTCAAAAATCAAAAACACATGTAGTTGTCAATGAACTCACTTGTAAGAAAAAGGCACAAGCATGTGGTTTTCAGTGCAGGAAGCAGATGTCATATGCTTCTGTGCATTATCAAACTTGTAGTTGCAGGTTTGGCTACTCCTGATGAGCTGAGCAAGTGGGTAGTGCTGTGTGATGAAAAAGAAAGCAAGTTAACACATTACTGAAACCATTAGATATCCAGCACACAGTTATTTTGTATTATTCACAGACTGGATGACTTACCATGCCTGTGATAAGGGCCAGGGGACTAGTGTGGTCTTTGACAGGCCTGAAATTGTCACATTTAGAAAGGTCTCTGTTGAGGGTGACATCAGTGGCAATGTCCTCTCTGGAGTTCACAGAGTAGCCTGTCTTGCACATACCGTAGATGGTGGGCTGGTTTTGGGGAAAAATTGTAAAGGATTAGTCAATGTATATCAATATTTTTTGAAAGTTATCAAGATTTATAGTGAATGACTGACCATTCTCCTGTTTCTGTCATCCTCCAACACAGGCACTGCAAGGGCAGAGATTAGACCCCTCTTGACATTCAAAATGTTGACTGGTTCATCATCCTCTGGAAACAACTTGATGTCATCGTCTCCCTCAACGGTGAACTTCAATGGGTTCCTGAGAATTGAGATGTCAGTGTTTATTTAACATGATCAGCTTCTTCTTATCTGCTCAGTGTAGAATGCCTTGAGAAACATACTTCTCCATGGCAGCCTTGAAAGCATCTGCACCAGCAGATGGCCCAAAGATAGGATTTCCTTCTGCATCAACATCGATCGCCTCACTTAATGCACACTCCGTTGTGCGCAAGATGTAGCTACATGTGCGAGGGACCTCAATTTCAACCTATTTAAAAGAGAATATGTATGAACTTCTAAGTTTTATGAAAAAAACAAGATTTTTTAATATTCACAGTGTCAACATTTATACCTTGCATCTGGCCTTGGGGCCATTGATTGCTCCATTCAGGGCATTTAGAGACTCTGTTTCGTAGGTGTATGCATACTTGTTAAAGCTCTTGTACCTTTTGGCCACTAGGGGAGCACAATCACATCAGAACACTCATATATGACTCTGCTCCACAACATCAGTTTGCTTTTCTTAAATGAAATGATAAATTCTAAAGAAAATGAACAAATTTTACTATTACAGTAACTCATAACTTAAAGGAGATGGTTTTCTTATTTGTTTTATTTTTCCTGATAAAGATCATTACATAATGTATAGCCTACCATATAGAATTTCTTATAGACATTATATTTTCTCAAAAAATGTTAATAGTATGGCACTTACAAAGGCATGAAAATTCCTCGTTTTGAGCATCTAAAGTGAAAAACAGTATGAACATAAAGTACTATACAAACAATATAAAAACTTTAACAGTACCATATAATACAATTTAATGTTATTCTTTAAAAGGATAGTTCACACAAAAAATGAAAATTCTATACTATGGAAGTCAATGGAGCCTATCAAATGGTTGATTACCCATATTCTTCAAAATATCTTCTTTTGTGTTCAGCAGAACAAAGAAATTCATACAGGTTTGGAACAACTTGAGGGTGAGTAAATGATGATAGAATTTTCATTTTTGAGTGAACTATCCCTTTAACAACAATAGATAAATATATATAAACAAACACCAAAAATAATTAATGAATAAATTAGTGGTGGGCATAGATTATTTTTTTTTTAAATCTAGATTAATATCGAAATTAATCTAGATTAAAATGGCTCATTTGAATTCTGCCGAAGACATTCAGAATATGTGAGATACCCAAATTGTCCCTGCGTCCCAATGTCCATACTATCCATCCTAAATAGTATGTGAGATTAAAATAAGTGTCCCAAAGCATAGTATATAGAAAAGAGTATGCCAAAAGTCCCCGGATGGTCTACTATTTCCGGTAGATTTTCAAAATGTGGATCCGTGCACACTATAGAGGCTAATATTGCCCACAACCCATTGCGCTTTGGAGGAGGATTCAGTTCAGAACTACAAACGCGAGTAAAAAGTGTTAAAAACTACAAAACATGGCTGAGAGGTTGAGTGACTATAGTCATTATAGTTATTATAATAATCAGTTCAAACTGATAGAAAATATTTATTTTAATGTTATATGTGCTATTTTTCATCTGCACATACCAATGTGGACTTTTATAAAGATCTGATTGGCAATTAACTTTTAAATGCATCATTATGCATTAATATGAGAAGAGTTCTCCTCGCGACTGCAGATCAACGTGCTGCATTTCTCTCCGATATGGTAGGAAATGAGCTAAATGAAATGTGGAGGATGTAAGATGGTTGACAGGGCAGTTTACCGTGACTGGATGCGGCAGAGAGCAAAGACGCGATTGTATGACGTGATAGTATGTCCCAAAGCTTGTCCACTCTTTTGCTACACACTCAAAAGTAAGTACTTTTTGTGCACAGAAAGAGTACACTTTTAGGGCGTAGTATAAGTAGGCGAATTGGGACGCAGCAAATGACTAAAAGTAATCCGCCATTTTGTCCGACAAAGCAGATAGAAGATTAACCTCGGTGGAGTTAAACTTGAAAAATTGTGTATTGACATCTCTCCGCGTTTGAAACAACATTGATTCTCATGTTCATTCGAATGAACATGTTTATTTGATGCTATAAATGGACTCGTAGATGATCGGTTTACGAGCCTGAGTTGAGGCGCTACAGCAATCTGTCACGACATATTAAAGAGTAACAAAACAGTTTTTATTGTTTGAAATTTTAAAAAAAAAACTCCACAGTTTTAAAGCTGTGACTTTGTTAAATATCACAAGTAACCTGCTCTGCCTTGTCTGTCGACGTCTTGTCAGTGTCCTCTTTGCTCCGGCGATGCATTTATCAGGCCGGGTTTTACACTGCACGCGTGTGCGGCGCGCTACGGTTGCGACGCGGCTACCGGAGCTGATATATGGCGTTCGGACGAGCTCATTAATATGACGTTGCAACTATAGACAACAAACATATATGAATTACACATCTGTGGGCCCACACTCACACGCATACATCCACAAACACCACTGTTGCAGGCCTGAGTCGTTGCATGTGTGTGTTGTGGCCTAATAAAAACACAAACTGGCCTCTTCACTCCAATGAGCAACACAAAACAACAGAGTACCTCGGTCCAGCCGCGGCGGCGCACTCAACCGCAACAAGCGGTCCGCTTGTTCTCAAACTATCCGCCACCTGCAACCAAAATTCGATTCCTCCGTAACGGCGTACAGTATCCAGCGGTGCCAGAGTTGCTCTGAATCTCGCGGGGACTCAGAGCGCTATCTGGGGTTGCGACGACTCTCTGTCGGTGTCGGAGGAGCTCGTTTAATGTAGCAATTGTGAAATACTGTAATATAAGATTAGGGGAAAAAATGCCCTTGGGGTAAATATTACAAATATGCAGATATAAATATGCAAAAGCTGTTGGAACACTGTTGAGAACATAGCTTCAGAATAAATTATATTTACACCAAAATAAATAAATAAAACATTTCCAGACAAGCAACTTTTTTGCTTGGACCAATTTACTTATCCAAAGGACAAAGCTTAATATCGAACCCTGTATTTTCTATTGATATGTTCTCCTTCAGGCCTACAGAAAGATTTTATTGTTTTCAGATGTAGCTTTGCACACTGCCAGCATCTCGAATAATTTTGATCTGCATTTTAGTGTTCATAGCAGAGGGCTCTGTCGACTTAGTTTTTACAGTTTGTCAATTGAGAAAACTGTAATCTCTGATAAGATTGATATCAAAACAAAGTAATTACGCTATACTTTTTTTGGCAACGCGACACGAAATCATCCATTAACTAAATTTTCACATTCATTAGAATTTCAATTTTGTGTCCCGATGTTTTACCTATGCTAACATAACAGATCCATTTAGGGTGAATTAAGGGTGATAAGGTCAACTGGGACAACAATACAGAGTTTATTTTCTCACCTGATGAATGAAAATAAAAACTTTTTTTTTTTTTTTGCTGAGCAATAGCTGTGAGACTACATAATTAAAATGGGATGCCCTCGTTGGTGTGACATCACGTAGGTGGGCGGGGCAGGCAGGAAGTTGACCCTGAAATCCATGAACTGAGGAAAATTACAAAAGGTTTTGCTAGTTGTCATGGTAAGGTCCTAAAATTCTCATAGCTATAGCAACTATTGCACAAACTTTTAATTGGAAACATTAAAATGACACACTGATACTAAATCAGTAAAAACATGGAACATGAAATTTCATCAACATAAGAGTGTTTACTGTGCTGTGTTAATTGTTTTGAGAGCAACAACATTCATTCATTTGAAGACATGTGTTAGGATTAAAATAAATACAAATAAAAAATGTATGCTATAATTATTATGTGTAGCCATAGTTGTAGCCTATTTATGCTCACTGTTCATTTTTAAAGATTTATTTTAGACAAAATCCTGCCATTTGCAATCCTAATCTGCTTGTGCAAGTACACCACACCACCAGGTGGTGGTAAAGTCCCACGTTTTTTATTTCGCAAATAACGTGTTAACACGTAATTACGCGTTAACACGTCATTTGCGCGTTAACACGTAATTACGCGTTAACATGTCATTTGCGCGTTAACACGTAATTACGTGTTAAGACGTCGGTTTCACACGTTTTGGCCCTTTTGGCCTTCCATAGTGAGACGTTCAGTGAGACGAGTGCAAGTTGCAACGTCATATTTTTGACCTCGTCCGAACGCCATACTGATACGCGGCCACTCTAGTCAATGCTCGTGTTTACACCAGCCGCGGCGCGGTGCGTTTGAGAAGCGTCCCAGAAGCGGCTCGCCGCGCCGCTTCGCTAAAGATAGGCGCCTCGCCTATTTTTGACGGACGCCGCGTCCAAGACGCGCAGCTCAAATACAAAATAAAGTCAAAATAATCACCCTGAGTAAACTCCCGCTCATATTTCACTTCACTACGATGCCAGAAACTGACGACAAGAGATTTGAAGTTGAAAAACTTGAAATTTCTTTGTTTTTGTTGTCCATAACTGAATATTAAGTGTAAAATTATTAACTTCATCTGTATACAGCAACATAAATTATGGCATAGCAATAAACACAATTAAACCGGACAATATATAACAATTTAGCCATTAAAAACATGAAAAAAATCAACGAAAACAACGTTGGACAGGCAAATCTAGTGGTCTCGCGAATCCAGCCGCTTCGCTTCTGAAATGCTTCTGGTGTGAGTTGACACCGCTCAGAGGACGGAACAAAACTATGCCGAAGCCGTAACGCAACACACACGCGTGCAGTGTAAACGACTGCGTGTGACGTGACAGCGCCACGGCTTGTCGGACAAAGCAACAGTAACTAAGGGGGGCGGGTCTTTGCGAAGGGTCAATTCGGCTAGGTATACATCCGCGCTAAAATATCAAGGTGAAAAGGTGCGTTCACGCGGCCTCGTAATTCCTGTAGTTACGAGATTCTAGCTTGTAAAAGCGTTCACGTCCTTGTAGAACTCGTAATTACAGCTTGTAAGCTGGGAGTTTTCTGAAAGCTCCCACATGTACCATGTTGCCGCTGTACCACCTGACCGCTGTAGATTCATTTAGGCGTTGATAATAGTGCCATGGAAACGCATAATTGCCAGTCCGAGGACGTGAACAGCTCCGAATATAACGTCACGTGTTGTCATTTCAAGAATCCGGTAAATACGAGGTGACGTGAACGCAGCAAAAGTCATCATAACTTGCGTAGTAGCCTATAGACCCAGCTCCCAACCCAACTTTGAGAATATTTTTTTTATCGCACGATAAGAGATCACGTTAACGCAGCAAGTTAACGCCGATAACGGCCCACCATTAGAATAAATACAAGATAACAGAAGCACTATTTTGTTTTATATTTATCATCTGTGTTTTTTATGTTTAATACTGATGTAGCCTACAAAAATATTTTAAACTGTTTTCCATAGCATAAAAACAAATCAGTATGATTAGAACTGAAGGATGACTTTCGCTTCCGCCCGCATGGAGTGTGTAGCAGAGAAAGGGAGCTTCTCGAATAAATAAGTGATGCAAAAAAGTTACATCGACGATCCAGCGTAATACGAAGACGGAAAAAAGCAAAAGAAAAATGGACGAACATATACGACGACTCTCCTATTTCACTGAGTGCAATTACAATGGAACTCCCGCCAAAACCGAAGCCGGGAGAGAGGCCCCGAGCAATAATTGCTCGTTTTCACTATTATTTTGACAAGGAAAAAAATCTGAAGCTGTTGAAAGGCTGTCTCTACTACAAGGGATAACCGGTACACATCTTCCCCGATATGAGTCCAGAGGTTGGCTAACTGCGCGCCGCATTCAATCCAGTGAAGGCCAAGCTGCGAGCCGGGATTAACTATAGTTTGTTCTACCCAGCCAAACTGGCAATCACCGTGGACAGAATCAGGTACACATTTGAAGCTGAGAAATTTATCGAGAACAAAATTCAAACCTGATAGCCGAACTGTAAGATTTGATAGGCAGAGGTGCCGCATCTGTTATCATTTACAGCACGTAAGCAAGAGTTGTATTTATATATCAGTCATGTTCACCAGGAAATGAACTGTAACTTAACCACTGACTATGTTAAAGTGAAAGAACCACAAGAGTGTAAATAGGTCTATAGAGCATTTTTTTCTTTATTGTTTCTAGAAAGGAGCTAAGTGGGAAGTCAGATTGATTGCTAATCTTTTTGTTGGAATAATGGGTAAAAAGGGATTTCTAAACTTGCTCTGCTCTTCTTTGTACAACTCTCTCAATCTGAAAAAGTGAATGGAGCTATTTTTCAAACCGTTCATGTTGTTCGAAGTTGTTAAGAAAAACGAATTGGCACTTTTTTTTCTCACCCCTAGCTAAATCAGCCAAATTGTTACACGTTTATGAAAAGCTTTAAAATTATAGATTATGGAGATTTATCTTCCCAAACCAACGAAATATTCTTTTTTCTCACCGGTCCATAACTCTTGTTCCAGAATAGATTTTTTTTAAAAATTGATTATAAACTTTTGTCAGGAGTCTTACATTGTGATTATGAAGCAATGGTATTATCAGACCATAGCCCCCTAGGTCTTCAGATATTATTTGAAACCAAATATGACACTATTAAATGGATGTTTGATAATAGTTTATTGGCAGATAAAGTATTTGTAGAACAAACCAAAGCTCAAATTGGATTGTATTTAGAGACAAACTATATGACTGATGCTTCCAAATCCACATTTTGGGAGGCATTTAAAGCGTATATGTGCGGACACATTTTTTCTCATAGTATCTCGATCAAGAAACAGCGTAAAGAACAAAAAAAGAAATTAATGGACAGAATACAAGAAATAGATTGTGAGTATGCAACTTCCCCCTCACCAGAATTGTATAAGAACTACTGATTGGCTGATGTGGGTGAAAGCCACATATTATGAGCATGGAGAGAGAGCAGGTAAACTCCTTGCTCAGCAAATTAAAGAAACTGCAGCATCAAGACTGATAACGGAAATTAGAAAAGGTAAAGTACATTTGACCCACATTAAATATTATTTTTAAGAGATTTTATGTCAAATTATACTCTTCAGAATCTATTAATGACCCAGCATGTATAGAGCAGTTTTTTGAATCACTTGACATTCCATCTTTAAGTATGGAAGACAGGGATATCTTGGAACAACCGCTAACTATTAATGAAATAAAACAAGTGATATACAATATGCAAAGTTCAAAGGCCCCAGGTCCGGACGGTTTCACAACCAAGTTTTATAAATCTTTTAGTGAACGAACCTCTCCATTACTTTTAGAGGTCTTTAATGAATCACTTGAGAAAGGCTGTTCACCACCAACATTTTTTTCAGGCAAATATTTCTTTAATACACAAGGTAGATAAAGACCCTTTAGACCCTGGTTCATATAGGCCTATCAGTCGTCTTGATGTTGATAACAAAATACTCGTCTTGAAAAAGCTATTCCAACTGTGATCTCCATGGATCAAACAGGATTCATCAGAAATCGCCTCTTATTTTTAAGATTAGAAGATTATTAAGCATTATATACACATCTAGTCCCAATCCCACCCAACCCGAGGTACTTATTTCTATGGATGCAGAAAAAGCGTTTGATAGGGTGGAGTGGGATTACCTCTTTGCCACTCTGGAAAAAATTGGGTTTGGTTCTAATTTTATTTCATTTATTAAACTTGTTATATGCCCACCCCCAAACTTATATAAAAACAAACAATAATAACTCGTTATTTTCAATTAAATTGCTCTACAAGAGAGGGTTTCCCTCTTTCACCCCTGTTATTTGCTTTAGCAATAGAACCCATAGCAATTTCTTTACTTGCATCTACAGCCTATAGTGGAATAATGAGAGGGGGAAAAGAACACAAAGTTTCATTATATGCTGATGACTTGTTAGTTTACTTCTCCAACCCCTTACAATCAGTGCCAACCATTATGTCAATCTTAGATAAATTTGGGAATATCTCAGGATACAAGATTAAATTTTCAAAAAGTGTTACGTTTCCAATCAACCCTAAGGACCAATTTGAAACACTTTCCTCCTTTCTTTTAAAAACAGTAAACTCATTTAAATAGCTAGGAATTACCATAACTAAATGTTTTTATGTGCTTTATAAATAAAATATTCTGAAGTTGTGAACACACACAACAGATTTTTAAGAAATGGTCCAAATGTTTTATTTCTTTAGCAGGTCATATTAATATGTATTAATATTAATCAGTGTATCCCAGTTTACATTACTAAATCATTTTTTTTTTTAGGAATTTGGATAGAATAATCACCCAATTTATTTGGAATAGCAAGACCCCCAGACTCAAGAAGATATATTTAGCTCTCTAAAAATCAGTGTATTGTACTTGGAGTTATTACACTCTTAGCGCATAGATTGATTTTGCTTAATTGGAAACAAAAAAATCAACCTCACTGCTCTGTCCTGTTTAAAGATATTATGCACCACCTTCAGCTTGAAAAGATGAGATTTTCTTTAAAAAATAAGACTAACCTTTTTTTTTTTTTTTTTTTAAAAAGGACACTTAAGAATTAATTCTTATTTACAACAACAATATGTATATTAGTAAACAAATTCTACCAGTCACAAATCCTCAATAGTACTTACTTGTCACGGCTATTGCACATAGAAGCAGCAAAAGGCAGAGCTTAGTGTCCCCCATGATGGGTTCAGTTAAGCTCTTTCCTTAGATCGTTGCGTATTGAGATGGAATCTGCTGTATTACTGCTGTCAATGGCCTTATATATTACGGCAGTTCCTGTAGGAATGGGAGGAAAGATAGCAGTTGCAAAAAGTAAAGTCCCCACTCCAAAGTTCATATGTTGTGTCTCTGTGGCAGGACAAAGGCAACTCTTTCATGTAATGTCAATGCTCTTTCAAATAGAGAGAAAATGCTTTTTCAAGGGACACTTGCTTTGCTTGCTCTTTTGGGTTGATTAATTGATTCATTTAGTGTATTCTTCGATTCTGTGTAACATCTTATTGATATACAGAGAATTTTTTTTTTTAATTTTTTTTTCACAAATGAACACTCATTGCATGACTGAAAGGTCAATAATTATTAAAAAAAAAAAAAAAAAAAATCTATTTTACCTTTTTAAACATTAGCATCTCAACAACTTCCATGCGGCTCCTCTTGTGAAAATGTGATGGCAGAAGCCTGTCTCTTTCATGTCTTCTTAATTATGATGATGCAAAGTAGGACATTAAGCACCAAAAGAAGAATTACTAATCTTAGACCCACGTATTTATTAGACCAAGTGTATTACCAATCAGACATGACTAAACTGATATAGACACTGAAATAAATGATCAAACCTTCTGCCCTTTTGTCCTGTTTACTTTATCCACTAACCTCTTATTTTCTGTGGGTAAATACTCATTACATTTGTCCACGCAAGTCTTCATGGATAGACAAAAATGATACTAAAACTGATCCCTACTCATCATTATAATCATCACGAGGAAGATATTGTGATGAACATTTTATGTATTGATTGCTTAGAGGTGTGTGATCAAAATTAATTCAAAAGTGCTTTTAGAAAAATGTATTTTGTTCATTTTGTGCCATATGTTTTGACTGGAAAGGTTAATATATATGATATTATATTACATTTTAAAATGCTTGTAATCAGATGGCAGTTGCTTTTTTGATTGATTACATGATTACATGTTTTTCATATTTTTTTCATAATTCATTGATCCCACTACTACTCTTTAGCCTGCTTATATACTTTCAGAAGGTCTTTCAGGTTTGTGGAATCATACATACACCAGCTATATGTGCTTATCATTGAAAACTGAGACCCACACAGCATTTGATCACTGGATTTACAGTTCATTTCACTTTTAAGAAGTATTTTCTCAACACTGCAATCCTGCAACCATTCAATCCTGCTCAATCAATTCACATCATTTCATATTTATATGAATTGCATTCCCCAACTTTTTTGTCAGCTGAACCTCTTTGACCTAATATATTTACTTACATACTCCTTGAGATTTTAAGTGAATAAGTTAGGTTAATATTAAAAATTAATCAATGATAATAATAATAATAACAATAATAATAATAAAATTAAATTCACGTTTCTCTGCTGTCGGTTAATGGTCATGTGACATGCGGGTAAAAAAATGAAATATATTTTGTAAGTGTTTTATTTTAATTGTTTTTATTTTAAAATGATTTATTTTAATTTTAAATGTTTATAATTGAATTACCTAATAGCTTTCCATTCAACTCACAACCACACTGCAGTTCCTTCACAAACCTCAGTCTTGGAAACCCTGATGTAATGTAATACTTAATGTTGTTGATAACAAAGAATGGAATAAATTTTCTTTAAATAAATAAATTGCAAAAAAATATATAATTATTATTATAAAATTATAATTATTATAAATTATAAAAAATGTCTTTAAATAAAATAAATTACCTTAAATGTGTAATGTAATATGGGCTTATTATTATTACCCAGCACTGCTCATAGCATTGAGCAAGACATTCACAGTGTGTTCCAAACGGGATATATCGCCCTCCGAAGGGCACTTCAGAGTGAAAACAATCATGGCCGCCATATTGAAGGGTCGTTCCAAACCAAAGTGCTCAAAACGAGCCCCTTCAAAGGGCCCTTCTGAATGAAGGATTTCAAAGGATACAACTGATGGACACTTCGGGCCCCCATGATCCTTTGCACAGGGAAGTTGTTTGATGTCACAGAATGGCACAGGAGGCTCGGAGTTCAATTTTACTTATAAATCTATATATAGTATTTTTCTATACTACTGTAATATTTATATGAGTTAGATTTGGTATTATTATGGTCAAAACGACATTGTACTTCAACAAAAATACTTTACAGCTCCCTTTATCAGTCCATTCAAATGTTTAAAATACATAGATACAATATACATGGTGCTATAAATCTAAAATAAATAAATAAACTAACGTTACTCAAAGGACGCAGCTTCCACAATCTACTCCTCTTTGATTGTCTCGGTAAGATGACGCTGAAGTGCCTTCCAAAAGAAGAGTTTTGTTGATCCCTACACCCTTCATCCCTTCGAAGCTCTCAGTCCGGAGGGTAAACCCTCTGAAAGAATTAGGGCATAGGGATGAGCCCTTCCGAATGGAACACAGGGTCAATCTGCAGAGGCCAGCAGCCACATGAATTTTTACCCTATGTGTTTGTCTCTTGAGTGCGCTCAGTAAAAAAAGAGAAAACCATATAGACCGTATGATTTGCAATGATTAAACTGACATTAATTAATATTAAATTTAGTCTGTCTTCTAACCCTAATTCTGAGAAGGTACTATTTTTTTTTTTTTTTTCTGTTAGAGCAACTAACACTAAAACATATTTAAAGGTGCCCTCGAATGAAAAATTGAATTTATCTTGGCATAGTCAAATAACAAGAGTTCAGTACATGGAAATGACATACAGTGAGTCTCAAACTCCATTGTTTCCTCCTCCTTATATAAATCTTTAAAAGACCTCTGAAGAACAGGCGAATCTCAACATAACACCGACTGTTACGTAACAGTCGGGGTGTATGCCCCAATATTTGCATATGCCAGCCCATGTTCAAGGCATTACACAAGGGCAGCCAGTATTAACGTCTGGATCTGCGCAGAGCTGAATCAACAGACTAGGTAAGCAAGCAAGAACAATAGCGAAAAATGGCAGATGGAGCAATAATAACTGACATGGTCCATGATATCATGATATTTTTAGTGATATTTGTAAACTGTCTTTCTAAATGTTTCGTTAGCATGTTGCTAATGTACTGTTAAATGTGGTTAAAGTTACCATCGTTTCTTACTGTATTCACAGAGACGAGAGCCATCGCTATTTTCATTTTTAAACACTTGCAGTCTGTATAATTCATAAACACAACTTCATTCTTTATAAATCTCTCCAACAGTGTAGCGTTAGCCACGGAGCACAGCCTGAAATTCATTCAGAATCAGTGTAAACAATACAACAGTATACAATACTCACATAATCCGACGCATGCATGCCGCATGCATGACGAACACTTTGTAAAGATCCATTTGAGGGTTATATTAGCTGTGTAAACTTTGTTTATACACTGTTCAAGGCAAGCGCGAGCTCCGTGGGCGTGGAGCAGGAGAATTAAAGGGCCAGTAGCCCTGAATCGGCTCATTTATAATGATGCCTCAAAATAGGCAGTTAAAAAAAAAAAAAAAAAAAAAAAGTGTTTAGCTCAGTTTTCTCTTTTATATTCATTCAATATTTGGTTGAATAAAAAGCCAATCAGTCTTTTAGTTAGAAAAGGAGAGCACACAGCAATACCATTTTATTGTGAACACTTGTTTAAAAGTCCACTGAGGTATCAAGGTTCAGATATTGAGAGACATGTTTTTGCTAACTTACATAAGATGTGTGAGGGACACGAAAGAGGGACACTAATTTCGTGTCATCTTTGGACATACAGTGTTTTTCAATGGATAAAGGAAAAGAATATACTAGATACACAATGCACAGATTCACTGCATAAATTAACTTGACTCTATGGCAGAAATAAAGGTACAGAGCTTGTCACTGGGGCAGTACCCTAAGGCAGTGGTTCCCAAACCTTTTAGCGTGGAGTACCCCCTGAAGGCATTACGATCCTTCCGCGTACCCCCTCTCTTCCACTTCGACTGCAGTCACACCTTTACCATTAAGGGACAATATTTGCCCCCTAAATTGATTTTCCAGTGCCATTTTTATCTTTATGAATAACTTTATAAAATAAATAATGTTTTAAATAAAAATGTTCAATAGAGAAATATGCGATGGTAAAACTAAGTAGGCTAAAAGTTTTAAATATTAAACTAAAACCGCCAGTAGGTGGCAGCAAGTCACTGTTATGAGTGAGTCATCGAGTCATTCATTCAGTGACGAAGCAAGTGGCTGTGAATGAATCATTGAATCGACTCTCACAATTCGTTCAAAGCCGCAGAATAGGTTGGTTTCACGTGACGTCACAGCAGCAGCGCGAATGTGTCCGGAGGGCAGGGAGTGATGTTTCTATATAGGAATCCTATCAAAAAACTCAATATTCGTATGTTTTGCGTTGTTTATGGTTGCTCAAATCTTTAAAATCGAGAACCCAGAAGGTGTTTTTATCGTTTACATATCTTATACCGTTTTTTATAACTTTAGTTTTTTTAACTTTAAAAGTTGTCGCTTTATAGCGTTTTGCGTCTGCTGATACTGAAATGAATATGGATACCTTACCTTTTGTTTTTGAATTGGTTAAATATTCACATTCTTCATGCTATCGTTTGCAGGGAGGAGAAGATATTTTATCCTATTGAATGATAATTTGGTGTTTTAACTTCATTTTTGTAGAATTCCGTTCATGTTGATCTGGTTACCATGAAAACAGTCACGCGCTGCTGCTTCAGCCGTCGTAGTGTAGAAAATGTCCAAATAAAATAAATATATGTTTAACAAGCTGACAGAAGTCGATGCATTTCTTTGTTGGAAGCGTGTAAATGTAAGTAGTTTTAATGTTGTTTTTGTAAATATTCACTTTCCCATATGACCACGAAGGATAATCGAGGGTCACATTCAGGGACAGACACCGACTTTTGTATTTATTTCAACAAATGACAACCGAAATCAAACTTATAGAAGCTCATCAACAGTTTTGAAGTGGCTGTGTGCAAGTTATAAAGCGAGTGAGTCATACTCACAAACAATGTTAATTACAGTTTTTTCCAATTGCTAACACACTAAAATGACATGCACAGCACAATTATTTAAACACACACAGAGAGCAAAACTTCTTCTCAAGTCTCCAAAAGTCTAAACACCTTTTCTGTTTTACACACATTTTGCATTTCAAAATAGCACTTTTTAAATTCACTAAATACAGTTCTCTGCATAAGACACAACAATCTGACATAAAGTCACATGTTTGCCATTTCAAAACACTGCCATTCAAAATGACACTACATGAGCTAATTGGCCAATTACATGTGCCACCTGGCCAAACACCTCAGTGGTTAATTGTTAACACTTCAATCAGGATGTAAGCACCATGAAAAGACCACAGGTGAGAACCTTTTTTTTTTTTTACAACAACAATGGAAGACATTGCAGAGAGAGGAAGAGGAAGAGGAAGAGGAAGAGGGAGGTTGAGAATAAGAGGGGGAGGAAGAGTGAGAGGTAGGGGTAGAGCAGGTAGAGGAGTTCATGGCCAAAGAAGACAAACCCTTTCAAATGAAATCAGAGCAACCTTATTAGATCATGTCATCAACCATGGGTTGACAATGCGTGAGGCTGGACAGACTTGAGCCGTTTTACTGTCGCCTCTGTCATCCGGACCTTTAGACTGGAGAACAGGTATGTAACCAAAATTTCATGTAGTACACATGTAGTATACCCCATGTCATAGTGTATCAGTTGGGTGACACCTGTTTACTTAGTGTATGACATCAGCCATTCATGAACTGTACAAGTTTCCTGTACAATGTACTCTACTGTGGGGGAAAATATTTAGACTGCATTGTCCAAGCCCTATATATATTTTTTTTTATTTTTTCTAAAGGACTGAGAGACGACACCATGGTGGAGGAAGGGGCCAAATGTTCACCGGGGTACAGGAAGCTGCCATTGTAAACTTGGTTTTGGAAAATAATGAAATCAGATTACGAGAAATTCAAAGCCACATCATCCAAGACAACACCTTATTCAACAACATTCAACGAGTTAGTCTGTCCACATTGGCTCGCATTCTCAAGCGAAACCAAATCAGAATGAAACAACTTTATAAGGTGCCGTTTGAGAAAAACTCTCAAAGAAACAAAGAGTTCAGACGAGCATATGTGGATGTAAGTATACTTAAAACTTGTTTGCTGCAGTGCAAGTAATTAATTAGTAGTGTAAATACTCAGCCATTTCATTCTACTAAAAAAAAACAGGATAAAAAAACACCTCGCACTAGTCAAATGAAGTAAGCCTTAAATATGTCTTTACTCACACACTTTCTTCGTCATTTTGGTCGAACAAATAGATGAATAAATCAAGGCTAACGTGAAAAAGACAAATAAAAGAACTGACAAACATTACTTTAAAAACCTAAACTCAATAATTGTAATGCGAGGATCCCCTCAGCCTCGACTCGAGCGTCTCTCCCGCTCCCCACGCACTTCCTGCCCGCAGCATTTCAAATAGCACGCGCTACATACACGGTAAAGGAGACGTTTCTTTTAAAAATTATTTAGAGACATATTTACATGGTCCAAACTGAATACATTTCTATAGAATAAAACGAGTAAATGCAACATCTTGTATAGAATAGAAATATTTAATTAGCGCTAACCTTTATAACGTTACTGCAGGCCGCGCAAATTCAAAAATTCGGTTAGTTACGATTTCATTAGTATTCATGTTCACAAACAACGCTAATTAACTCATAAACCGGTAAAACACATGTTCAACCTTTGCATTATCGAGTATATTACAGTTTTTTCCAATTGCTAACACACTAAAATGACATGCACAGCACAATTATTTAAACTGACACACAGAGAGCAAAACTTCTTCTCAAGTCTCCAAAAGTCTAAACACCTTTTCTGTTTTACACACATTTTGCATTTCAAAATAGCACTTTTTAAATTCACTAAATACAGTTCTCTGCATAAGACACAACAATCTGACATAAAGTCACATGTTTGCCATTTCAAAACACTGCCATTCAAAATGACACTACATGAGCTAATTGGCCAATTACATGTGCCACCTGGCCAAACACCTCAGTGGTTAATTGTTAACACTTCAATCAGGATGTAAGCACTATGAAAAGACCACAGCAATGGAAGACATTGCAGAGAGAGGAAGAGGAAGAGGGAGGTTGAGAATAAGAGGGGGAGGAAGAGTGAGAGGTAGGGGTAGAGCAGGTAGAGGAGTTCATGGCCAAAGAAGACAAACACTTTCAAATGAAATCAGAGCAACCTTAGTAGATCATGTCATCAACCATGGGTTGACAATGCGTGAGGCTGGACAGAGAGTGCAGCCAAACTTGAGCCGTTTTACTGTCGCCTCTGTCATCCGGACCTTTAGACTGGAGAACAGGTATGTAACCAAAATTCCCTTTCAGTCGGTCACGTTCGACGTACGTCAGTAGTGACCGACGAATTGGGATATCGCTTAGAGAGCCCTATCATCTTCGTGTAAACTAAAACAAGCCAATGGAATTGGCGTGCGATATTTGCATAATGCGCACCGCCCCCGACAGGTGTATATAAATAGGAAGCAGATGCAATCGCACTCTGTCTTTCGCTTCGGAGCCATTCACTGGTGTCCTGTTTAGAAGACTCCTTTCTTCGTTTGTTTTATTCTAAAACATTGCCTCAGAAGAGGATTTACAGCGAGCTTTCAGTGCTGGTGAAAGGGCACGTTCAGCGAGGTCGCGAGTCTCCGAGGAGCTGAGCTATAAGCTCGAAAACTGCTGTTTTCACAGCAACACAAAGAGTGTGTGCGTGTGTAGCGATTTGGGCCGGTTCCTCGGTGTGTCAGGGAGTGGTGTACCTGACACATCGCGTCGCTCCCTGGGTGCTTCAGCACGAGTGAGTTGACTTCCCCTTCTAAAAGAGCTTTACAGACGAACCCTGACAGTATGTCATTTCGTCTGTGCGTTAATGGGTGCGGTCGTTCCCTGGTCCCTGCTGATGGGCACAATCGTTGCATCTCGTGTTTGGGCATTCTGCACGCTGAAGCAGCTTTTGTGGTTGGTTCATGTTCCCATTGCGGGAACATGACTATCGCGATGCTGAGGTCGAGACTCTCCTTCCTGAAGTCTCAGGAAGCGGGGTCCCCTCTCCTATGCCGCGTACGACCGTTTTTTTCCGGCCCCGGGAACCGGAATGACGGTACGGCGCTGTATAGGAAGGGTGACCGGAGGATTACGGTCAGGGCTTCCCCGCCGAGCGGAAACGCTCCTCGGGCCCCTGCCGCCTCATCAGCACCGCAACCCATCGTGCCACCGTTGGTTTCCGCTGGGCCCTCTACGGACTGTCCAGCCGTTACCTTTGGTGTGCCGGCGGCGGATCAGATGTCGATCGCTGCATCGGAAGGTGAGCCTGAGTCCTCGGGGGAGGATTCGGACGCGCTGCCGCCCGGGACGGTAGCGTTGCCCGAGTCGGATCCCGAGCTTACGGCTGTGCTCTCCCGGGCCGCCTTGTGCGTCGGGCTTGAGTGGAACCCTCCACCCTGTCCCGGCCCATCTCGGTTGGACGATTGGTACTTGGCGGGGGGTCACGCTGGTTAAATCCAGCGTCCCCCCCCAATGCCTTTCTTCCCGGAAGTACACGATGAGGTGACCAGGTCTTGGCAAGCTCCGCTTGGGGCTCGTACAGGGCCTGGTCCCTCGTCCGCCTTCACCTCCCTGGACGGCGGGCTAGCCAGGGGGTACGCGAAGATCCCGCCAGTCGAGCGGTCTGTTGCGACGCAGTTGTGTCCAACGGCCGCTGGCTGGCGCGGTGAGCCGCGTCTCCCGTCCCAGGCCTGTGAATTCTCAGCCGGTCTGACTGAGAAAGCTTACAGTGCCTGTGGGCAGGCTGCCTCTGCCCTGCACGCGGTGGCCCTTTTGCAGGTCTATCAGGCAAAAGCGCTGTCGCAGATGCCCCAGGAAGGTCCTGACCAACAGCTGCTTGGGGAGCTGCGCGCTGCCACTGACCTTGCCCTCCGGGCAACGAAAGTGACAGCGCGTTCTGTTGGCCAGGCGATGTCTACTCTGGTAGCCCAGCAACGCCACCTCTGGCTGACCTTGGCAGACATGAGGGAGACCGACAAACATCGGTTCCTGGATTCCCCCGTGTCTCCGGTCGGCCTTTTCGGCGACGCAGTGGAGAGCTGTGCCCAACAGTCCTCCGCTGCACAGAAGCAGGCTGAGGCTATCAGACATGTCATGCCACGGCGGTCCGCTGCTGCCTCCACCCAGCCGCCCGTGGCTCAGCCTCAGCCCGCTCGTCGCCGAGGGCGCCCGCCTGCGTCTTCCTCCGCCCCTGCTAAGTTGGCAAAGCAGCAGCCTACACCAGCCAAACAGCAGGGTGCCGGGCGCGGACGTGGTGCCCAGCCCGTCTCTGCCAGCCAGGTGGCAAGCGGTCGGGGAAAACTCGGCCCTGAGACGGGCGACCTGGAGCGGAAGGTTCCTGCCCTTTGGGAGAGTATTCCATCTGCTCTCCCACCCCCGGAGGAGGGCCGGGGGGATTTTGTGGCGGCTGTCCATCTACCGCCGCTGGCTCTCCGGAGTCCAGCGGTACCCACTTTGCCACAAAAGGAGCAGTTTCCTCAAACTCCAGGTCACAACAGGGGGTGTCTGCCAGTGTGCCAGGCTCCGCCTCGCTGCTGTCAGCTCCCTCCCCATTCGCCAGCAGGTGGCAGTGTGATGGTGCAGACCGCGTCCCGTGCGCCGTCTCCCATGCACACTGCTGCCTCGCAGAGTCTGACCCCACTCCGGGCCGCCCCTGCCGTCCGGGTCGGGTCCCTCTCTGCCTTGCTGCCCCACCCCGGTGCGTCTGTGGTGCCTTTGGTCCTGCTGGCTCAGTGTCTGGAAGCATGGAGCACGCTCCCCAGCCTGTCCAGTTGGCTCATTCGTACTATCAGACTCGGCTATGCGATTCAGTTCGCCCGGCGTCCCCCGGTCTTCAGGGCTGTCCACTTCACTCCGATGTCGTTGGACAGTGCTCCTGTTCTCCGGGTGGAGATTGCTGTCCTCCTGGCGAAGGGCACAATCAAGCCGGTCCTCCAGCCGATATGAAGTCGGGGTTTTACAGCCCCTACTTCATTGTACCGTAAAAGGGCGGTGGGCTACGGCTAATCCTGGACCGTCCCCAGGATTGGTTTGCAGCAATAGACCTGAAGGACGCATACTTTCATGTCTCGATTCTGCCTCGACACAGACCCTTCCTAGGTCGGTCTGCGTTCGAGGGTCGGGCATGTCAGTACAAAGTCCTACCCGACATGGTTGTAGCTCCCAACCGGTTGGGTCTTCAGGTCAACTGGGACAAGAGCAAACTCGCCCCCGGGTAGAGAATCTCTTGTTTCGGTCTCGAGCTAGACTCGGTCGCACGGACTGCGCGTCTCACCGAGGTGCGCGTCCAGTCGGTGTTGAACTGCCTGAGCTCGCTCAAGTGCAGGACAGCGGCTCCACTGAAAGATTTTCAGAGGCTCCTGGGGCATATGGCATCTGCAGCCGCGGTAACGCCGCTCGGATTGCTTCATATGAGACCGCTTCAACACTGGTTCCGCGGCCGGGTCCCGAGATGGGCGTGGCAGTGCGGCACGCTCCGTGTCCCCGTGACACCGAGCTGCCGTCGCACCCTTATCCGGTGGTTGGACCCTTCGTTCCTGTGGGCCGGAGTACCCCTCGAACGAGTGTCCAGGCACGCTGTGGTCTCCACAGATGTCTCTGCCACGGGATGGGGGGCCACGTACAACGGGCATGCAGTGACAGGTCTTTGGACGGGGCCTCAGCTGCATTGGCATACCAATTGCCTCGAGTTGCTAGCGGTTCGTCTTGCGCTGGCCCGCTTCAAGGAGCTGTTGTCAGGCAAGCACGTTCTAGTCCGCTCACTAAGCATTGCGGCCGTTGCGTACACCTACCGTCAAGGTGGTCTACGCTTCCGTCGCATGTTGCAACTCGCCCGCCATCTCTTGTTGTGGAGTCAGAAGGATCTGAGGTCCCTTCGGGCCACTCGTGTCTCAGGTGTGCTCAACCGTGCAGCCGACGAGCTGTCACGGCAGCATCTACTTGCGGGCGAGTGGCGGCTCCACCCCCAGGCGGTCCAGCTGATTTGGCAGCGGTTCGGCGAGGCCCAGGTAGTCCTGCTTGCCTCCCCGGAAACTGCCCTCCGCCAGTGGTTTTATTCCCTGACCGGCGGCACGCTCGGCACGGATGCCCTGGCACACAGCTGGCTCCCGGGTCTGCGCAAACATGCGCTTCCCCCAGTGAGCCTTCTCGCACTATTCATGTGCAAGGTCAGGGAGGACGGGGAGCAGGTTCTGTTAGTGGCTCCGTACTGGCCCACTCGGACCTGATTCTCAGACCTCATTCTCCTCGTGACAGCACCTCCCTGGCCGATTCCTCTGAGGAAGGACACCCTGACTCAGAGACGGGGCACCCTGTGGCACCCGCCTCCCGATCTGTGGAACCTCCACGTGTGGTCCCTGGACGGGATGCGGAGGTTCTGAGTGATCCCCCGCAAGCGGTCGTAGACACCATCACTTCCGCTAGAGCTCCTTCCACTAGGAATCTCTACGCGCTGAAGTGGAACCTGTTCGTCGAATGGTGCGCCTCTCGCCAAGAGGACCCCCGATCATGTTCGGTCGGATCCGTGCTTTCCTTTCTGCAAGATGGGTTGGAGCGAAGGCTGTCTCCCTCCACCCTCAAGGTGTATGTTGCCGCCATTGCCGCACATCACCATGCAGTTGAGGGTAAGTCCCTGGGGAAACACGATCTGATCGTCAGATTCCTGAGGGGGGCCAGGAGACTGAATCCTCCTCGCCCTTCCTCCGTACCCTCTTGGGATTTGACCCTGGTTCTCACAGCTCTCCGGGGTCATCCCTTCGAACCTTTGCAATCAGTCGACCTGAAACTAATGTCTCTTAAGACGGTTCTTCTGGTTGCATTGGCTTCCCTGAAGAGGGTAGGGGATCTGCATGCATTTTCGGTCGACGAAACGTGCCTAGAATTCGGGCCCGGTGCTTCACGTCATCCTGAGACCCCGGCCTGGATACGTGCCCAAGGTTCCTACCACTCCCTTCAGAGATCAGGTAGTGAACCTGCAAGCGCTGCCCTCGGAGGAGGCAGACCCAGCCCTAGCTTTGCTCTGTCCCGTCCGCGCTCTGCGCGTTTACGTGGACAGAACGCGAAGCTTTAGGACCTCAGATCAGCTCTTCATCTGTTACGGAGGCCAGCAGAAGGGAAAGGCTGTCTCCAAGCAGAGGATGGCCCACTGGATAGTGGATGCCATCGCCTTGGCGTACGAATCCCAGGGCGTGCCTTGCCCGCTCGGGTTGAGAGCCCACTCCACCAGAGGGGTAGCCTCTTCCTGGGCGCTGGCTCATGGCGCCTCGCTGACAGATATCTGTAGAGCTGCGGGCTGGGCGACACCTAACACGTTCGCTAGGTTTTATAGCCTACGTGTAGAGCCGGTATCCTCGCGTGTACTCGCATCCACTAGTCGGTAGACGTGTTGTACCCACTCTAAGTGTCGGCTTGCAATGCCATTCCCGCCTCTGGCCGGATACGTGCATACTTTCACTCCAGTCGTGTTCCCCGCTTGGCGAACCCTGTCGAGTTCCTCCGCCTCCCCCTTCGGCTCGGACATTGCGGAGTGTCTGATGCCAGGCCTACATCCGTCGCTGACGCTGTCTGTTGGCTGGGGCCCATATGTCGTGACCCCTCTACGTGAGCGGTCCCATATGTGTATTTTCCACGGTTTAAAACTCCCTACGGGCCGAGTCCGTGTCTTTCCCTTAGCAGAGCCAGCTCTGCTGTCACCTGTCAGATGAGTCTCCCCCTAACCAGGTGGAGCCATCCCAGGGACTCCATATGCGTACTGCCCCCCGGGCCAGTCCATATGTGTATTCCCACGTAAACTCCTCCCCCGTTGGGTAGGTAGTGGTCTCCGCAGCGTCCCTTCGGGT
This sequence comes from Chanodichthys erythropterus, assembly GCF_024489055.1. Taxonomy (NCBI): domain Eukaryota; kingdom Metazoa; phylum Chordata; class Actinopteri; order Cypriniformes; family Xenocyprididae; genus Chanodichthys; species Chanodichthys erythropterus. The sequence continues at coordinate 9,610,774 of NC_090224.1, read as the reverse complement.
TCGCTTTCCCAGTGTGTCTAGTTTACTTAGTGGGTAGTGGTAGACAGCAGTAGACTCTCTCGGTGTAAGCTCGCCCCTTCACCGCCAGCCGGTGCTATGGGCGGCTGAGCTTGCGCTGGGCACTGGAAGGGGTTTCGTAACTGTGGCGCTTTAGTTGGGATCCCAATTCGTCGGTCACTACTGACGTACGTCGAACGTGACCGACTGAAAGGGAACGTCTCGGTTACGTATGTAACCCTCGTTCCCTGAAGGAGGGAACGGAGACGTACGTCCCGTCGCCACAGTTTCTGTACCCTCGCTGTAGTGCGGACACCAGTTGTCTCCTCAGCGAAAAACAGAGTGCGATTGCATCTGCTTCCTATTTATATACACCTGTCGGGGGCGGTGCGCATTATGCAAATATCGCACGCCAATTCCATTGGCTTGTTTTAGTTTACACGAAGATGATAGGGCTCTCTAAGCGATATCCCAATTCGTCGGTCACTACTGACGTACGTCTCCGTTCCCTCCTTCAGGGAACGAGGGTTACATACGTAACCGAGACGTTTCATGTAGTACACATGTAGTATACCCCATGTCATAGTGTATCAGTTGGGTGACACCTGTTTACTTAGTGTATGACATCAGCCATTCATGAACTGTACAAGTTTCCTGTACAATGTACTCTACTGTGGGGGAAAATATTTAGGCTGCATTGTCCAAGCCCTATATATATTTTTATTTTATTTTTTCTAAAGGACTGAGAGACGACACCATGGTGGAGGAAGGGGCCAAATGTTCACCGGGGTACAGGAAGCTGCCATTGTAAACTTGGTTTTGGAAAATAATGAAATCAGATTACGAGAAATTCAAAGCCACATCATCCAAGACAACACCTTATTCAACAACATTCAACGAGTTAGTCTGTCCACATTGGCTCGCATTCTCAAGCGAAACCAAATCAGAATGAAACAACTTTATAAGGTGCCGTTTGAGAGAAACACTCAAAGAAACAAAGAGTTCAGACGAGCATATGTGGATGTAAGTACTATATTGACTGCAGTACACTACACACAACATTGTTTCCCAGTGTACTGGATAACACCATATTGAGTGATTTTTGTTCTTTGTTTTCAGGGAGTACTGGAAATGGATGCTCATGCAATCCCACATGAGTTCATCTTTATAGATGAGGCTGGGTTCAACCTAGCAAAGACCAGAAGAAGAGGGAGAAACCTCATTGGCCACAGAGCCATTATAGATGTTCCTGGCCAACGTGGTGGGAACATCACAATGTGCGCTGCCATCTCCAATATGCATGGTGTCCTCCACCGTCATGCCAAACTTGGACCATACAACACAGCCCATATTCTCACATTTCTGGACAGACTTCACAACATTCTCATACCACCAGAGCGTATGAATGATGCAGACCATCAAAGAAACCGGTACGTTGTAGTATGGGACAACGTGAGCTTTCATCGTGCAGCCCCAGTCCAAAACTGGTTTGCTGACCACCCAACATTTCTTGTGCAATACCTCCCACCATACTCACCATTTCTGAACCCCATAGAAGAACTCTTTTCGGCATGGCGGTGGAAGGTATACGACCGGCAGCTCCTTTGTGCGCATGCCTCTTGTGCAGGCCATGGAAGAGGCATGTGATGAGATTGATGTGGGTGCAATTCAGGGATGGATAAGGCACTCAAGGCGCTTCTTCCCTCGATGTCTGGCAAGGGAAGATATTGCCTGTGATGTTGACGAGGCGTTGTGGCCAGACCCGGCTGTGCGGCAAGATGCTGCCTAATTATTTTTCTTGCCTCTTTTTTTACTGTAATATATTTTTTCCGAAATTTTCTTTTTCAGTTTACTGTTTTTTGTAAGAATATTTTTGTTCAGTCCCATGTAAATATACCTGCTGTGCTTATGTTGTACTGACTTGTTTACTGTAGTGAAGGAAAAAAAATAAAAATGTTGCAACAGCATGTGTGTGTATCTGCAAATATTTCTGTGCATGTGAACAATCTGATACATATTTTAGTATTATGGCAAAGCATACTAAAGATGGGGGTGCTTTTCATTATGCCCAACAGTGTGTAGGTGGTTAGGCAAAAATCTGGTAATATGAATGAAGTGTGTGCCATTTCATGCAAAAGTTTGATTTTGATAAAGTTATGTGTAGTTTCGGGTACAGTGCTTCATTTTGCAGGATATATGAGGTATTTTGCAGTTTGGGTGTGTGGTTTTGTGAATTGTGTTAAGTGTTTTGATAAAACCAGACTAGTTTGAAAAATTGTGTGTTAGCAATTGGAAAAAACTGTAATTAAAACATTTCCAACCTACCTTATTTCATCCGAGTCCAGGGGAAAGAAAATGGCGGCCGAGCAGAAAACTCCAGAAAGTCTCGTGAGTCATGACGTCAGAAAAAAAAACCGTCTGTCACGGGGTCCTTAAAGAGAAATTATCTTTTGGCTGAAAGTGAGATATTTGAGTAGTTGAGTGTACAATATTGAGAGCAATTCGCAGAAAGACGAAGTAATTAGACTCAAATAGTTATAGCAATCCAACTTACACCCATATTCACTTACAGTGTAGAGGGGCTTGGGGACAAAAAGGTTGAGAACCAGGTTATGTTTAGAAAATACACTGTAATTTAATGTTGTTTTTAATCCTTTCCCCAACTAAACTAAGAGAATAAGAGTTAGAGAACCTTTAAAGAACTATACAGAGGCTTAACAGGTTCTTTGTATGGCAGTGGTGCTATATAGCACCTTAACCACAGCAAGGAACCGCTGAAGAACCACTGAAGAACCGCTGAAGAACCATACAGGTGCTTTACTGGTTCTTTATAAGGTAGCGGTGCTATATAGCACCTTAACCACCCCAAAGAACCGCTGAAGAACCGCTGAAGAACCATTTTTTTTTAGAGTGTACTATATTGAATGCAGTACACTACACACAACATTGTTTCCCAGTGTACTGGATAACACCATATTGAGTGATTTTTGTTCTTTGTTTTCAGGGAGTACTGGAAATGGATGCTCATGCAATCCCACATGAGTTCATCTTTATAGATGAGGCTGGGTTCAACCTAGCAAAGACCAGAAGAAGAGGGAGAAACCTCATTGGCCACAGAGCCATTATAGATGTTCCTGGCCAACGTGGTGGGAACATCACAATGTGCGCTGCCATCTCCAATATGCATGGTGTCCTCCACCGTCATGCCAAACTTGGACCATACAACACAGCCCATATTCTCACATTTCTGGACAGACTTCACAACATTCTCATACCACCAGAGTGTATGAGTGATGCAGACCATCAAAGAAACCGGTACGTTGTAGTATGGGACAACGTGAGCTTTCATCGTGCAGCCCCAGTCCAAAACTGGTTTGCTGACCACCCAACATTTCTCGTGCAATACCTCCCACCATACTCACCATTTCTGAACCCCATAGAAGAATTCTTTTCGGCATGGCGGTGGAAGGTATACGACCGGCAGCCCTTTGTGCGCATGCCTCTTGTGCAGGCCATGGAAGAGGCATGTGATGAGATTGATGTGGGTGCAATTCAGGGATGGATAAGGCACTCAAGGCACTTCTTCCCTCGATGTCTGGCAAGGGAAGATATTGCCTGTGATGTTGACGAGGCGTTGTGGCCAGACCCGGCTGTGCGGCAAGATGCTGCCTAATTATTTTTCTTGCCTTTTTTTTTTTTTTGTTTGTTTTTTTTTACTGTAATTTTTTTTTCAGAAATTTTCTTTTTCAGTTTACTTTTTTTGTAAGAATATTTTTGTTCAGTCCCATGTAAATATATCTGCTGTGCTTATGTTGTACTGACTTGTTTACTGTAGTGAAGGAAAAAAAATAAAAAATGTTGCAACAGCATGTGTGTGTATCTGCAAATATTTCTGTGCATGTGAACAATCTGATACATATTTTAGTATTATGGCAAAGCATACTAAAGATGGGGGTGCTTTTCATTATGCCCAACAGTGTGTAGGTGGTTAGGCAAAAATCTGGTAATATGAATGAAGTGTGTGCCATTTCATGCAAAAGTTTGATTTTGATAATGCTCTGTGTAGTTTCGGTTGCAGTGCTTCATTTTGCAGGATATATGAGGTATTTTGCAGTTTGGGTGTGTGGTTTTGTGAATTGTGTTAAGTGTTTTGATAAAACCAGACTAGTTTGAAAAATTGTGTGTTAGCAATTGGAAAAAACTGTAAATATTACACAAAAACCAAATACAAAACTCAGCTAAGTACAGTATGTGTTTATTTTGAGTGAAAGATAGTGGGTTTATTTAATGACATTATTACATTTGCTAGTCGTCTCACCTTCTCAACCAAGGCAAAAAAAATTGTATTAGCAGCCCCCCCTATTACAGTTCTCGATTCAGCATAAATGACCAACAATGGCGACATTTTTCACAACCATGACAGAAAATTAAAATACTGCCCTTAACATCACTTGCAGAAAGGCAGCGCGATATAAACAAACCCAGACTAGAACTGAACACGGCGTTACGGCAGCTTAACATCCTCTATAGCCTATCTACCTTCTCGATGGCAGTCAAGTCTTTCAATTCAGTGGAAATGTCGCTCCTCTTCATAACATATAAGCATCACATCCAACATATGTTGTGATTTTCTGTCTTAATCAACACAGAACGGACTTTTTCCCATCTCTTCCATTCTAATTTTCACTGCTTGCCCTCCACCGGAATTTCGCGCGTCTCGAGAACCACGTGACTGAAAACAACCTATTGTTCGCGAAACACAGACGTGTGTTGTAGTTCTGCTGTGGGTTTCATTATTATTTCATTGCAAAATAGAGTAAATACTGGCAGTACTGTGTTTAAAATGTACGTTTTGTTTTTTGACCTGTCGTAGGCCTATAGGCTAATAATGTCACGTTTGCAGTCACGTGGATATTTGGGAACAATAGCATTCTTGCTCGTTATCAATATTAAATACAAGAACTCACACGAGGTATGTTTTTGTACCGGAGAATGTTTGAGTCTTAAATCGAAATTAATTCACTATCTGTGTCTATATTTGTTCTTCATGCGAGTAAGTGCTAAATCCCCACTTTTACAAAGGTGCATTGTCGAGAACGACATTAATTTAGCGCGATTCGGCACACAATCTATCATATGTATGCTGCTTGTGTGGATACAGTCATTTTTGACTGCAAATGATGAGGTAATTTGATTAAATGTACTGGATTTACGACATTTTGGCAGTCAGAAATACATGCTCTATTTTAATATTATTTTAATGTAGAATTAACCCCCTTTTGTCACCTCACGTACCCCAGTTTGGGAACCACTGCCCTAAGGTACAAAAGTAAAAAGGTACTAATGTGTACCTTAAAGTACTAAAATGTACTTTTAACGTACTGATATGCACTTATAAAGTATTGATATGTACCTTTAAGATACTAATATGCCATTTAGGGGTAAGTAAGGTACAAAGATGTACCGTTTCACTTTTGTACCTTAGGGTACTGCCCCAGTGACAGTATTATACCCATAACCCTCCGTCACTATCAGATTTCAAGAAAATTACTGTGGTTTGGCAAATAAATATATGATGGGCAGTTGCATACACATTACCGACATTTTATCATGTACACTGCAAAAAATGCTTTTCTTACTTAGATTTTTTTGTCTTGTTTCCAATCCATATATCTAAAATTTCGTAAATCAAGAAGCATTTTCTAGACAAGTAAAAAGTGCTGGTCCTAAGCAACTTCCAGCTTAGGACCAGCACTTGACCAGCTTAAACCAGCTCATGACCAGCTAAGGACCAGAATAAACCAGCTCAAACCAGCTTCCATGCTTCAAAACATACCTTACCAGCATGCTGTTTTTTTCAACAGGGGTCTGAAATATGATATCCCAGCTTTGACATTTTATCAAACCAAGCTTGGGCAGAATAGATCCGTTCAGTCATGACATCAATTTGTAAGCCATTTAATTTGATAACAGATGCCATATACGTTTGAGGCACGATTTTGTGTAATTTGTGCTGTAGACAAAAATGTGAAAGTAAACTTTTCTTGACATTGCATCAAAAAATCTTTTTTTCAGGTGCTTCTTTATGCACATGTTGCACATGTTCTTAGCAAAAGAAGTATTCTGGAATATTGAAGTGACTTCTTGCTCATATTCTCAGTGCATTTTGTAATGCAGATTTTGTTGTATGTTATCACATCTGCTGTTTATAAACATATTAAAAGTACAATCAGCTTAACTCCCAATGCTTTTTAGAAATGCAGTCATTAGATCATTAGACTTAGACTATCATCACTGAAAAAAAAAGATGCATGGTATTGCATAATACAAGTTCTTTATTTAGCTTCATCCATCAGGCCATTATTGTAAAATACAGAACAAGGACAAAACTATATGTCACAATTGACATTTTTATACTTGATACCTGGGTTAATATTTGAGTCATCATTTATACAAATAGAATAATACAACAGCACATTAATGAGGCATGTATGGCATCAGTGATTGCTTTTAAAACATGTTGGTACTGCACTTCAGATGAGTGTCCAATGGCTTGAATGCCCATTTAAGAATGTTCATTTCAAAAGACGGTAGTGTTTATTTCATTCACTGTTTGTTTAGAATGACAATTTTACTGGAAAAAGGGGAAAGGAAGCTCAATTTGCTGTATTCCATTATTTGCATTTAGCATTTCCTCAAATTCAGTAGAAAGGTAGACAAATAACTGACCTAAAGGTAACATAACACTGAAGAGGAAAAATGCTTCAATGTAATCATAAGAACTGAGCAACGTCTTGTAGAAAATGTTAAGGGGAGCAGCAATAGCTTCTAAGATGTTGGACTTTATGCCGTCCACAAATTCTTGTGCTGCATCAACAGCCTCTTGGATTGTCTGTCCTAGTTTCTCAAGAAAGACATCAAGGCTTTCCATTTGCTTTATAACATCTGCCATCATAGCTAGGAGACTTTTCAGGTTACTTCTCACATTTTCTTGGACCTCGGCTACAGTGACGACCTTACCAGAAGGAAACGTCATTTCAACTGTGTTGAAGTTTTCCATGATGGGAGACAAATATATCTCCAGGTTGTTAGCAAGTTTCTCCAGCATTTCTGCAATTATAAATTTGATTTTCGTGCAAATTTCAGGTAGTGTAAATTCATCCATTCCAGGCAGTTTGTATTTGGTCTCTCTCAGGAAGTCGATGACAGCATTAATCAGGACCTGGATGCTCTTTTGGTACTTAAGAACTACATTTCTGAACAGTTTAGATAGCTCACTGAGGTCTGGGCTTGGCCAGAGAGCAGCTTTGCGGAAATCTGCAAAGACTTTTTCAAAATCATCAGCAATGTAAAACAGTTTTTGAAGTGCATTATTGATGCCATGTTTTTCTGCAAATCCTATAAAACTGTATGAGATATCTTGTAGCTTGTCCATCAGGCCCGAGAACACATCACGCACAGCCTGTAAATTGTAGCTGACCAAAAGCACTTTTTCATCTCCCTTTGGTGCAGCTCTGATGATCAGAATGTCAACATCATCTTGTGGTGCAGACTGCAAAATAAAAAAAAAACAAAAAAAAAAAACACGATGATTACAATATAGAAAATTAAAAAATAAATAAATAAAAAATACACAGTAAAATTATGTAAGTATAACCAAAAAACAGAAGGCAAAAGTTGTTAGCATGAGTTAATAGTTCGGTTTGAAGGAGTAACAAAAGAAATGCCACTTACAGCAAAACGGCTGTAGAGTCTTGCATTGATCTGGGATGGAATCATTCCTTGAAGCTGGAAGCCAAGGTGGCCAGTTGTCGGTGTAGAAACTGAGGCACTTATGCCATCTCTTCGAGCAGCATAGCGAACGTTTACATCAGTGAACGTTGGGCTGGTGATGTCCACATTCAGGGTATGACTAGGATCACTAAACCAGAAATAATAATAAAGTTTTACAAACATAATTGGTTATAAACTAAAGAATACTTGTAAGCATAATACAATATTTTTACTTTAATTCAATAAAAAGTCGAAATTTTTTTAGTACCCCATGCGAATAACATTGCTGATGTCCATAGTAAAGTCAGCATGTGTAAGTACAGCATTAGCTCCTACAACCAGGGCATCATTCTCCATTGTAGTACTCATAGAACCTGTTTTGTGTGAAAGCAAAAATCATTTAATCACACTGCCAGTTCTTCATTTCTTCTTAGTAAATATTAGTATCATTGAATGATACACATTTATTTATTTATTTTTCTTTGTAGACACTTACTGTCAAGATCGTACTCTAGCAACACAACTGGTGACGTGGCTGTAGCCTTGAGAACAGTTTTGTAGTCTGGTAAGCTACCATCTAGTTTAGCAACAACATCTGTGGTGTACACTGGAGAGATGATTGTTGATGTGTAATCAATTTTCTGCTTGGGTACACCGAGCTCAACTTCCACCTTCTCAGAGATGCTAAGGTCACCAAAGGTGCTTGGTTGAGACAAATCAATTTTCACATCAGCCACCAGTGACTTCAGAAGATCCAGATCAACTGTGGCCTGGCCAGTATGAACTCCCTTTGTGTTGAAACCTCCAATATTTGCTTCGTTCTTGGAAGAAAACTTCAGTGTAGCATAAATATGTTCAATAGCTGTCTCCACGGACAGGTTTTCATCCACATCAAATGCCACCTTTAGATCTCCATAATTCACGTTGCCATCGCCAACAGTCTTAAGACCATATCGCAAACTATTACCATTCATATAGATGGATTCATCATAATTCAGAGCTCCCTTCACAATACCACGGTCTAGGAATGTTGCATCAATGGTACCCTTTAAGAGAGTCTCAGCAGAGATAAATGAAGAAGTTCCTTCACCTTTTAAGATGTTTTCAGCATTTCCCCTACCAACAAGCTTAATAATGGGAACGTCGAAGGTGTACTCTATCGTAAAAGTTGAATCTGTTTTTGGATGGGCCTTGTTGTCAGCAGTAAGTTGGTGGTTGGCTTTAGCTGTGAGTATAGGTAGGTTGATATTTGCAGCTGTGGTCACAGACAGTGCAGCTTCAAAGTTATCTGGGTTCATAGTTACAGTGCTTTCATGGGTTCCTGCAATGTGACGATTTTCCAGGAATACAGAATTGGCTATTTTTAATCCACTTTTGGTGCTCAGGCTGCTGGTTCCTTCAAGCCTTGCCTTCAGTCCCTCAAACTCAGAGGCAGTAATGGCTCCAAATCGAATTACCGGGTTATCCATCCCATAGATTCCAGCATTAGCATTAAGGTTGAATATGGAGGACTTGAAAGACACCTCTGATTTTAAATCGCCCAGAGGAGTGATATTAATGAGACCGAGATCAATAATGGGTGCAGCTTTGCTCTTCTGATAGACAATCTTTGCATCTACATCAATGGCCTGGTCAAAGTTGGTCAACAGATGCTTAAGGCCAGTTTGTTCATATAGGTTGATGTTGCTGATTTCTGGAGTGTCAAAACTTATAATTAAGGCATCAAACGGAATAGCTGGAATACTGAATGGGGTAGTTAGGAATTCCAAATTGGCCTCTCCATTTACTGCTGTGTAAATGCCAGCCTCATCTCTGTTGTTGGCAACTGTAAAGTTGTGACTGTATCTGTGCTGGTTGAAGCGAGCAGTTGCCACAGTGCTCAACTTCTGCACGTCATTATTTAAAAGAACATTATAATTATTCTGGAGATCAATCTTGGCAGATTGCTCTATGAAGCTAAGCTTAGTATTAGCCTTGTTCTGGAAATCAAGGACCATCTCAAAGGGATGCATTAAGACGTTGAAGGCACTGGAAAAGGTACCACTGAGCAATCCATCAAACTTTGTGTCATAGTCTGCCTTCATCTCTACCTTCATTTCTCTGAGATTAGCCTTTCCAGAAGCATCCAGCAAGTAAGTGACTTCGGAAGCAGAATTACCTTCAATACGGGCATTAAAGTCAATGTAGCTCAGGGCAACACCTTCAGCATTTATTCTCTGTTTAAATTTTGAAACTCTACTGATGCCATCTGAAGAAATGGTCAGCTGAGCTGTTGTTGGAGTAATAATTATAGTTGAGGTACTCTTTACTGTGATATCATCAGACTCATCACTCACAGATATTTGGCTCTTGACTTCTTCTTCCATGGTCAGGAGGATTTTTAAACCTTCCTGTTTAAGTGTGAAGTCATTGGTGTAAGATTGGTCACTGTTCCATGAGAGTGCAGGAATGTTTACCTTATCATCATATGTTGTTTTAATATTTGCAGACATTCCATCCTCCAGTGCAAAGAAAGCCATGTTAAGAATGTTAGCACTAAAGGGGGCAGAAGTTATCTTCACAGTGCTCTTGGCCGTAGCTTGGGCTGATAAGCCATAGAGTGACACTGAGGATTGATGGTCAACAGCTAGGACACTGTGAGTGATCTTCAGAGTTTCAGCAACAATCACACGACTCATCTTAGGGATGGCAACTCGAGCTGTTGAATCCAAGCTGTATTTAAGAATGTCATATTCAGATAATCCATGTGAGGTAATGTACCCAGTAAATTGAGGGGTTTCTGCACTTTCAGTAGAGTTTAAGAATTCCATTGTAGTTCTCATGTTGAAAATTGGAATGGTGACTCTAACCTCACCATACAGCTTTCCAAAGCATGGCATCATGACCTCATTAGGTACTGCAGGGAGTGTGAATTCTGGGATCTTCAGATCTGAGAATTTGTGCTTAGTAATGTATTTAGGAATTTCAGGGAGGGAGATCTCTGGAAAACTGATCTCTGGCAGTGTGATGGCAGAGATGTCTGGCAGGTAGATAATTCTAAGGTCTCCAAAGATGGCATCAGCAGATGGCACTTCATAGTTGGCAATGAAGTTCAATAGGTCTAATAGTCCCTGCCTGATATCATCATACTCTATTCTGATTGATGGCACAGTGTAATATTGCAGAATAGTAAACTCTGGAAGGTCAATCAGTGTAGAAGGGAGGTTGATTTCCTCAAGCTTTTCTAAACTTATTTTTATGGGGGGTACAACAAGGTCAGTGAGTGGAAACGTGAAAGATGGTATCTCGAATTCAGCTGTTTTCAGTCCTGTTTTGACTCCATCACAGATTTGCTTTAACTCATTGACAATTGCCTGATCTTTAAGGTTGTTTTGGATTACTTCCATAACAGCACTGCATGCATCTGTTGCAATGGCCACAACCTTAGTGTAGATACCACTCAATTGATTCAGGACCTGGAGGATTTCTTCTCTAATATCCATGTTTGTAAGTCTCTTCCTGAGGCTTTCTGTAAGTGCCTCAATGTCAATGTAGACTGTACTATCAACAATGTCCTTGAGTTTTTTAACCACATCTACAACTTTGACTGCTCTCAGCTCCTCAAGGCAAGCACTAAGAGATGATAGAGCATAACCGACAAATTCTCTGATTGCCTCAAGCTTTTGCCGGATCTCAAGTGGCAAACTCATGGTGTAAAGATCATTTATTAATTCCTTGATTTTCTGGTTGGCCTCATCCACAAACGCATTGTAGTCGAATGATCTAATATATCTGATGCAGTGGTTTAAGCAGTTGTTCAAATGCTCAATGATATCCTTTACCTCTGTTGTTTTCAAGTAAGTGACAGCCTTATCCAGCAGCTCTATGAAAGGGCTCAGAATAGATTTCAAAGTGCTAGCAAGAGCCTCAATAGTTTGTTCAATATTGAACTTCTTGATTAGCTCATCAACTTTTTTCAGAATTTCTTCAATCTTCTTGTCAACACCAGATTTCACCAGAATTTCTTTCATGTTGCTGTAGAAGGCATTCAGGTTGCTTCCTAGTACAGTAAACATTTGTTTTGCTTTTTCAACAGTCTTGCTGATTTCTTCTGTAGGGATTTGAGCCACCAAATTCTTTGCATAGTCTCGGAAGCTGGCAGAGGCAACAAAGTTCTTCACATCCTCAATGAACTTTCCTTGGTCAAAGTTTGCAGCAAACTGCTTCAGTTCACTCACAGTCTCCTCCAGTTTGGATTTAATAGCATATTGTTCCTCGAGATCTTGCAAGATGGCAATGCCACTGCCCTTCAGTCTCATTACATCAATCTGCTCAATTACATTTTCAATAGCCTCAATGACAGCAAGAACTATGGCTCTGACATCATATTTCTCATTGAATGAATTCAGTTCTTCTGTTAGTCTCTGTATTGCAGTGTCAGATAGTGTGCCACTTGTGATCATTTCCCTCACATATTTTTCTATCTGTTCTACACGAGTGTCCAGTTTAGAGAATAGGTTCATCAGAGAGGCCTCCAGGTCATCCAGAGTAACTCCATACTTCTCATAGAGAGCAACCAGGTCCTCGCTGATCTTGACAATTCTCCCCTGCAGATTTAACTCCTTCACAAATTCAATAATATCTTCTCTGTTGATATAATACTGCATGGCTTCGGCAGTCCTCAAAATTGAAATTTTCATGTGTTGCAGGACCATAGGAAAATACTCAATTAATGGCAGGCTGATGATACGACTGTTAGTGTTTTTATCATATTTTAGGAAGGCTGAGAAAAAGTGGTCTTGGTTGTCAGAGTCAACTCTGTTGAAGAGGTTTGTCATGATGGATCCAGACACTTCTAATCCAAGTCTTTCAGGAGTATTGTAAGCACTCACATCTTGGCTGAAGATATGGTTGTTGACCTCAGATTTTACTCTTACTGTTGCCTTCTGCTCAGATGGGGTCAGCACAGTGTCAATCTTATTATCAAGGATTGTTTTAATTGATAGACCATTGTCCAGATTGTGAGTTGTTGAGACTCTGCATTCGTGCGAGTGTGCAAAAGCAAGTGGTTCTACCTTCATAAGAAATTTAGTGTAAACTTGTGCGCTCTGTTTTCCATACAGATACAAATCACCATCTGTATTGGCCATGGCATCAACATTGAATCTGAAGGGAACAGCAGTGGCATGAAAGTTACCATCGAAGCGTAGGTACTGTGAGTTAAGACGAGCATCACTACCGAATGTGAGTGAAAGTCCAGCAACTTCGATTTCTGTGTTATGGCTCATGTGAGATCCCATGAGTTTTCCAGTTGTACCACACTTGGCAGTGGCAACCAGATCTTCATATCTGATCTCATACGTGTGCTTCAGCTCATCTTCACCAGAGGTAAGCTTCCAAATGCCAGTCAGTTCAGCTTTGTATGGAAGTGCCTTAAACTGAGCCTCATTAATCAGGTTCATGTCCAGAACATCCAGTTGATTATTGATTTTCACTGAAGTACTAAATGGCTCAATCTGAAGGGAGAGGTCATGCTTATATTTTCCAACATCGCTATTAGCTTTTGCTATAGAGGTGAAAGCTACAGAGGACAGGGAAGCAGACAGAGAATTTGTATTTTCAATTGTCAGTTCTACTAATTTACCCTTGGTCTCAACTAACAATGAAAGCTCTGAAGAGTCAAGGGCTCCATTGAATTTGTTCTCAAGTGACAAAGGGATAAGAGGGCTTTTCAGTAAGGTTGTGCCACTCGTGGCCAGGCCATCTCTGGTCAAGGATAGGCTGCAAATATGGGAAGCTGTGTGTTCAACCAGATATGTGGACGCATCACCTTTTACATCCAGCCCATTGCCATCTAGTGCTGCTATAAACTGGGAACGGATGCTATTTCCAGCAGCAGTGTTAGCGCTAGTGTCAATCTTAATGTTAACCAAATCAAGACTAGCACTAGCCTCAGCTACATTTTGGATGTTCAGACCGAGAGCCTTTGCTCTTGTATCTGACTTCAGTGCAAGCAGAGACTCTTTATAGGTAACTTCAGCATCATGCACCAGTATGTCCTCAAATGCAGTTGTTTTTGATACGGCAGAGAGCTCTCCATTAGCAAATGTTGCTTCAATCGTGTTCTCTGCTTGGAAAAGGTCTGAGTCTACTTTCAGAGAGGAGTCAATTTTCACCTCTGGCCTGAAAGGAAGTAGGATAAGTGACTGCCTGAGAGCAACTTCGCCATTCAGAGGACCAGCCTTGATGGAGCCCATCAGGTTTCCATCTCCGGAGATCTCATCCTCATCAAATACAACCTGGCTTGTGTGTTCCAGAGATATCATTAGACCCAAGGGACTGTTTGCCCCAATCTTACTGCTTGATTTCATCTTGATTTTTTCCTCAGTTGTCATTTCCTCAAGATAGGTAACGCTGGCTTGAAGGAGCTTGTGATCAAGAGATGATTTCATCTCAGCCCTCAAAGGTGTGCCTGCCACTAAAGCTGATCCTAAAGTACAATGAAATTCGAGTAATTAGCATTTCATTACAGATTACAGAATGTGCTTAGGAAAAATGCTGCAAACAAAGATTACAAGTACCTTCTACTTTAAAAGAGAGGAGATCCACTGAGCTTGTTCCAGTGACTTCAATCTTGGCAGAATAGCTTGGTTTCTCATCAAGTTCCCTGCCAGCAGAAGCTGTTGCCTCCATATCATAGAAGTTGCTGCTCAGCTTGCTGGACACCTCTGCCATTCCCATGAGAGGCAGTGACACAGACAGCCTCTCAGGAACAAAGATCTCTGGAAGAGGAATGCTAATGGAAGCAACCTCCAGGCCGAGCTGAGGTACTGCCAGGTTTGGTGTGGTCAGGGCAGTAGGGAAGTTAAAATCTCCAGGAGATTTCCCACCATGAGGAATGGGAATGGAGATAGTGTAGTAACTCTGGCCAAATTTGTATTTAGCAGCCCCCTCACTGTTAAAAAAAAAAAAGGAAAAAAAATGAATGTACTTGATGTTAGTATGTGTATAATCATATACATAATTCTTGTTTCTGCATTTTAAAATGAATTGTTATATTTTTAATTCACTCACGCATTCAGGAACAACGTCTTAGGGAAAGTGAATTCTGGGAGGGAAGGAATCCTAAAGCCCTGGACATATGGGATGTCAGCAGCAAATTGTTCCAGGTAGGCATTTAAAGCCTAGATGATTATGGATATAGTGTTATATTCTAAATTATGTAATCTGTATTTTGATGGCTTGTTTGAATTTATAGGTTTCGGGAACTAAGGATTTCATTTGAATTTACCTCAACTGATTGGATCAAGACATCACGGATCTTCATCCCAGATGTGCCAGTCTGCTGGTCAAGAAGATCATTGACTTTGGCTTTGATGGCATCAATTGGAATAGTGTTGTGAATCTCAGTGCTGACATCAGAAGTGACCTCAGCCTCAATCTTATCCGCATCTAAAAAGAACATGAAAATTAATTATAGAGGAGGACTTACAGTTTCCTTGCTGAATTATAAAATTCGAAGACAATCAAATAATCCCAGTAAGTATATTTTTTTAATGTATGCTTTACAGACTTAAACTTTAAGAGAGTCTAAATAGTTTTATAGGCCCTCACATCCCTGACAGCAACGTAATGTAATCCACATGTACCAGATGTAGGCCGGATCTGGGCAACACTATGTTGCTGTCTGGGATAAAAGTTACTAATTGAACTTTAAATTGCACATCATCTTTCTTTGAGTCGTTACTAATTCAATTCAAATTCTTTGAACTCATGAATGAAAGGGAGCCATTTCTAGAATTCTGAATTTGCTTTTATCTGAAATTGTAGTGCATCTGGAGATCTTGTCATACTTTTAGTTTTAGAATGAAAGCTTAAAAATTTACCGTATTTCAAAATGACTTTCTGAATAGAATTTGTCATCTCAGGGAGCATAAGAGCACTCTCAAGCTCAACTGTAAGGACCTCAGAACGTTTCAGTTTTGCAGTTACTTTAGCATCAGTCTGAAAATTAGGAACGAGCAGCTGAACCTGCAGCATGGCGTCCTTCATTGACTCTGTCCTAAAGATTGAAGAGAAAATTTAAAACCCCAAAGGTTATTTTTACAATGTATAATTATCAAAAAATATACTGTTATTGTTAGAACATATTTTTAGAGCATTTTTTTTTTTTTTTTTTAATTTTGAACATTTAATATAGATGTGCATACTTGGCAAGGGCAACAAGAGATGCCTCGGGGATGTCCTTATTAATAAAGTCAATCTGGATGGAATGTGTGGCCTTGCTCTCAGTTTCGCGGTCAACAGCATGAACTCGAATTCCAGCTTCTAAGTCGTAGTCAGGAATTTGGAGATCAGCTGAGACGCTGTATTTCTGTCTGTCGAACATCAGTTTGGCTGTGCCCTCAAATGATATTCCTATTATATGGTAGAAGAACAACATTTCAGTTGATGAAAATGTCCAGACATCATAAGGGATTATTTTGTGAAACAATGCTTTACCTTCTGCCTTCAGACCAAAGGACACCGTGTCAACCTTGTTTTCATATACATAGTCGACAGTAGCTGTGTATGCAGAAACCTCGCCAGTTGGGTGGATCTCAATGGCAAATCTAAATACAGGTCAGTATTCCACTTTTAGCATTGATTAAGAAGCAAGACAACAGACAAATAAATAAACAAACAAACAAGTATTCCCCTTACTTGCTGTCACCAGTCAAGGGGAAATATGGAGAGGCATCACTGGAAAAGGCATTAGAATATTGCATGGCACTGCAGTACTTAAAACCAGGGAAGAAAGGAGTGCATTTCTTTGCGTTCACATGTTCCATCATGGGAGGAATGGTCTTGGTTTCAGTTCCAGTCACTGAGAACAAAGAGTTGCTGTGCAGAAAAAATAAAATTCAGAATTTTGATAATGTATCAGAGCAATGTAACACTTTTCGGTGATAATAGAAACATCTTACGTCACACTAATGAGTGTAGTTGGAGCTTGGGGTGTGGGAATGGTCAGCTTGAACTGCTTGTTGGTTACAGCAACCTTTACACTCAGACCGCTCTCATGGTAGATGTTAGTATGCATCTCCAGGCCAGACTCAACGTATTCAGGTAAGAGAGCCCCGACTTCAGTCACAAACTCAACTCCGGCAGATGGCATGAATGCCATCTCGCTCTATGTGAATAGACAAAGAATTAGGTTACTTTGGTATAGCTTGTTAAACTCAAGTTAAAAACAAAAAGCTAGACCCATACCATGTCACGGGCAATTTTCAGTCCTCCCTTCACTCCTGGAGCAAAAGTACCAGACAGGGCAATTCTTAATGGAACTCCGGTACCAGTAGGTAGATAAAACTCATTGTCCATGAAGACGTAGTGTAGGAAAAAGTTGTTGTTTACACTTGAGAAAAGGTTCCTTATGAACTGTAAAAACAAATAATTATATATTTGACCATGAAAAGTACACTCACACCTTTGACCATGATCCTTCATCATTATTGTTTTTTTTTTTAGAGAATGTCAGATTTGCTAAACACTAATATTTGTTTTAAAGCAGTTCACTTACATCAGTAGGGAACATATTTAAGAGTCTTTCAGTCAGCAAAGAAGCAGAGTAGGCCATGTTTTCCATATCCTTGGTTTTGAGATAACCCAATTCAGCACCCAGAAGCCTCAGGTAGATCATAGCCTCTGGATTATCCTGAACCTTCAGTTTCTGGATGAGCTTGTTCACATTATTGGTTATTTCCTTGACAATGCTCTGTGGGGCCTATAGAGTGAGAAGGGTACATGAGTGATAAACCAAAACAAAGAGAATGCCATCAATGTTTCAAAATGTGGAAATTCATAATGTTAAATACAGCCGATTTTAAAGACCTTTTGCATCTTTATGTTATCCCATAGGCTTGGGAACATCCTCTGCATAATGTCATTGCCCCGGGGCACTTTGTCAGCTGCATAGTTAATGGTCTTCTGCATGGTGTCACGGAAGAACCCATCAATACCAATCAGGGCATCAACAGTGGGTTCCAGTCCCTTACCATTCAATCCAATCTTTAAGTAAGAACAACAAATAAAAACACATTAATATACTGGTTTTACAACCAGAGTAAAAAGAAGGGAGAAAATTTAAGAATGCAGAATAATCTTGTACCTCAAACATGTCTATGTCATATCCGAAAGCATTCATGGTCATTTCCAGGATGACTTCGTTGGGCAGAAGTTCTTCAGACTCGAAGATCACGTTTCCCTCTAGAGATCCAATCTTGTAATTGCGAGAGTATTTTGTTGGATCTGTGACAGATCTGATCTCATTTCCTTGGAGGGCATTGAGAATCTTCTTTCTAAGTCTGAGAAGTAGAAGAGAAATTAGATACAGTTTTTATACTCAGGATGTTAAAAATGTATTAAGATTTCTACTAACTCCTTAGTCTCTGGTGCTGTGGAGCTCTGGATGTTGCTGATATGGGAGTTAACAAAGCTCATAGCCTGACAGTTTTCATTTTTAGGCAGAGCAGCAACCAGCTGAGCCAGTTCAGAGGGCTGAGGGTCCTTCATCACAATGAGATAGGCAGCAATACGCTTTGGTATCGGAGCAGCAGCATCAAAAATGACTTTCATCAGCACCTCTCTGCCCTGTTAGAAATATAGCAAGTTTATGTCAGTCAAACATAAATTTATTACAATTACTTTATATTTACTTAGTGTTTTTAATTGTTAGTTAATATATCTGGTTTACCTCGTCGGGGACAGAAGTGAGTCTAAAAGCTTGAATAGCAGCTTGCTGGACCTCAGCAGATGCAGCAGGTTGGTTTACACATTGGATAACCGCTGATTTCAGAGCAGGGCTTGCAGCTCCAACGGCAACAGCCATGTTTCCAATGATCTAAGAGATTTCAAGTACAAATTTAAATATCCACATATCAGCTGTTGTTTTTAACTTAGTAAAGCATGCTTAATGGAATAGGTTGAGCATACCCTCAGGGACAAGTACACATGTTCCTGGTTCCCTGTGCAGTCGCCAATCTGTTCAAGGGCATAATCTGCCACTGCCTGGATCTCAGGGGTGACACTTCCTTCAGCTTCATACAGCCTTGGAAAAGACAGATGAATGAAAGTTTAAATTCACATATAGATCAAACAACAGGATTTTTGTTGAGTTGTTCTTGTTTTCTCACCTCCTGACAGCATTGCTGAGAGCATAGTAGATGGGCTTACTAGCCTTGAATTTGGCCATCTCCAGCATTTCCTTGACAATGTCTCCAGATGGGTTGGGTACCATGCCCATGGCATAAACTGCAGCATCAATCTCTACTGAGGAAGGGTCAAAGGTTCTGAGAACCCGCAAGATGGCACTGGTGCATTCTGGCGTGCCACATTGGAACAACGCCTGGTACACCAGGGGGCGAGAAATCTCAAGGGCCTCCGGGAGACCAGCGCTCAGGCTTTCAGCATTCATTTTGCGGATTGTAGCGATGAGCTTGTGAGCCAGATGGGCTCTGTTATGTCCATTGTTGGTCTCAGAAAGGCCAGCCAGTTCTCTGAGAACAGACAGCATGGCATCTTTATCCTGAATTGGATGAACTGAATCAATGCTGCCGTCGAGGTGCAAGGTCTTCATGTTGGCTACATCTATAGGTGGGTAAACCAAGAGAACACGGTTACTTCTGCTCACTCTAAATGCATGCTAATTTAAGTGTCTGAATGAATACTTACCGTGGTCAAAGATTCTGTCGTTGTGCACAGACACTCCCACCAGTGTCAAGACTTGCTTTCCTACATTAGTAACTCCATACTGTCCTCTGTTGATTATCAGAATGAATTAGCAGAGCAATAAAACAAACAATCTGTCAAAAATTAAAATACACCTAGTTGTCAATGAACTCACTTGTAAGAAAAAGGCACAAGCATGTGGTTTTCAGTGCAGGAAGCAGATGTCATATGCTTCTGTGCATTATCAAACTTGTAGTTGCAGGTTTGGCTACTCCTGATGAGCTGAGCAAGTGGGTAGTGCTGTGTGATGAAAAAGAAAGCAAGTTAACACATTACTGAAACCATTAGATATTCAGCACACAGTTATTTTGTATTATTCACAGACTGGATGACTTACCATGCCTGTGATAAGGGCCAGGGGACTAGTGTGGTCCTTGACAGGCCTGAAATTGTCACATTTAGACAGGTCTCTGTTGAGGGTGACATCAGTGGCAATGTCCTCTCTGGAGTTCACAGAGTAGCCTGTCTTGCACATACCGTAGATGGTGGGCTGGTTTTGGGGAAAAGTTGTAAAGGATTAGTCAATGTATATCAATATTTTTTGAAAGTTATCAAGATTTATAGTGAATGACTGACCATTCTCCTGTTTCTGTCCTCCTCCAACACAGGCACTGCAAGGGCAGAAATTAGACCCCTCTTGACATTCAAAATGTTGACTGGTTCATCATCCTCTGGAAACAACTTGATGTCATCGTCTCCCTCAACGGTGAACTTCAATGGGTTCCTGAGAATTGAGATGTCAGTGTTTATTTAACATGATCAGCTTCTTATCTGCTCAGTGTAGAATGCCTTGAGAAACATACTTCTCCATGGCAGCCTTGAAAGCATCTGCACCAGCAGATGGCCCAAAGATAGGATTTCCTTCTGCATCAACATCGATCGCCTCACTTAATGCACACTCCGTTGTGCGCAAGATGTAGCTACATGTGCGAGGGACTTCAATTTCAACCTGTTTAAAAGAGAATATGTATGAAATTCTAAGTTTTATAAAAAAATAAAAAAAAAAAAATTTTAATATTCACAGTGTCAACATTTATACCTTGCATCTGGCCTTGGGACCATTGATTGCTCCATTCAGGGCATTTAGAGACTCTGTTTCGTAGGTGTATTCATACTTGTTAAAGCTCTTGTACCTTTTGGCCACTAGGGGAGCACAATCACATCAGAACACTCATATATGACTCTGCTCCACAACATCAGTTTGCTTTTCTTAAATGAAATGATAAATTCTAAAGAAAATGAACAAATTTTACTATTACAGTAACTCATAACTTAAAGGAGATGGTTTTCTTATTTGTTTTATTTTTCCTGATACAGATCATTACATAATGTATACCATATTGAATTTCTTATAGACATTATATTTTCTCAAAAAATGTTAATAGTATGGCACTTACAAAGGCATGGAAATTCCTCGTCTTGACCATCTAAAGTGAAAAACAGTATAAATGTAAAGTACTATACAAACAATATCAAAATTTAACATGACCATATAATATAATTCAATGTTATTCTTTAAAGGGATAGTTCACCCAAAAAATGAAAATTCTACACTATGGAAGTCAATGGGGCCCATCATTCAGCAGAACAAAGAAATTCATACAGGTTTGGAACAACTTTAGGGTGAGTAAATGATGACAGAATTTTCATTTTTGAGTGAACTATTCCTTTAACAACAATAGATAAATATATATAAACAAAAACAAACACCAAAAATAATGAATTAATAAATACAAGATGACAACAGAAACTCTATTTTGTTTTATATTTATCATCTATGATTATGTTTAATACTGATGTAGCCTACAAAAATATTTTAAACTGTTTTCCATAGCATAAAAACAAATAAGTATGATTAGAACTGAAGCATGAAACTTCCTTCCTTACTTACTTATATATATTAAACAGGCAAGACACATGAGAATTAATTCTTATTTACAACAACAGTCTGGCAAATATATTATTAAGATGTATATTACTAAACAAATTCCATCAGTAACAAATCCTTAATAGTACTTACATGTCACGGCTATTGCACATAGAAGCAGCAAAAGGTAGAGCTTAGTGTCCCCCATGATGGGTTCAGTTAAGCTCTTTCCTTAGATCGTTGCGTATTGAGATGGAATCTGCTGTATTACTGCTGTCAATGGCCTTATATATTAAGACAGTTCCTGTAGGAATGGGAGGAGTGATAGCAGTTGCAAAAAGTAAAGTCCCCACTCCAAAGTTCACATTTTGTGCCTCTGTGGCAGGACAAAGGCAACTCTTTCATGTAATGTCAATGCTCTTTCAAATAGAGAGAAAATGCTTTTTCAAGGGACACTTGCTTTGCTTGCTCTTTTGGGTTGGTTGATTAATTGATTCATTTATTGTATTCTCCTCTTATTTGATATACAGAGAAAATTGATTTATTTAATTCATCTACCCCTTTTCACAATTTGATGTATTTAAAAATGAACACTCATTGCATGACTGAAAGGTCAATAATTATTTAAAAAAAAAAAAAAAAAATTCTAATTTACCTTTTAAACATGTAGCATCTCAACAACTTCCATGCGGCTCCTCTTGTGAAAATGTGATGGCAGAAGCCTGTCTCTTTCATGTCTTCTTAATTATGATGATGCAAAGTAGGACATTAAGCACCAAAAGAAGAATTACTAATCTTAGACCCACATATTTATTAGACGGCATTTATTTTGACATCCTTTTCCGAGGGTTTTACTAATCAGACATGACTAAACTGATATAGACACCGAAATAAATAATTAAACCTTCTGCCCTTTTGTCCTGTTTACTTTATCCACTAACCTCTTATTTTCTGTTGTGGGTAAATACTCATTACATTTTTCCACGCAAGTATTCATGGATAGACAAAAATGATACTAAAACCGATCCCTACTCATCATTATAATCATCACGAGGAAGATATTGTGATGAACATTTTATGTATTGATTGCTTAGAGGTGTGTGATCAAAATTCATTCAAAAGTGCTTTTGGAGAAATGAATTGTGCTCATTTTGTGCCATATGTTTTGACTGGAAAGGTTGAATTAGATTATATTATATTTTAAAATGCTTGTAATCAGATGGCAGTTGCTTTTTTGATTTCTTTCATGATTACATGTTTTTCATAATTTTTTCATAATTCATTGATCCCACTACTACTCTTTAGCCTGCTTATATACTTTCAGAAGGTCTTTCAGGTTTGTGGAATCATACATACACCAGCTATATGTGCTTATCATTAAAAACTGAGACCTACACAGCATTTGATCACTGGATTTACACTTTTAAGAAGTATTTTCTCAACACTGCAACCATTCAATCCTGCTCAATCAATTCACATCATTTCATATTTATATGAATTGCATTCCCCAACTTTTTTGTTAGCTGAACCTCTTTGACCTAATATATTTACTTATAAACTCCTGAGATTTTAAGTCAATAAGTTAGGTTAATATTAAAATTAACTCAATGATGATGATAATAATAATAAAATTAAGTTAATGTTTCTCTGCTGTCGGGTAATGGTCATATGACATGTGGGTAAACAAATAAAATGTATTTTGTGTTTTATTTTAATTGTTTTTATTTTAAAATGATTTATTTTAATTTTAAATGTTTATGATTTAATTACCTAATAGCTTTCCATTCAGCTCACAACCACACTGCAGTTCCTTCACGAACCTCAGTCTTGGAAACCCTGATGTAATGTAATACTTAATGTTGTTGATAACAAAGAATGGAATACATTTTCTTTAAATAAATGAAATTACAAAAGAATATATAATTATAAAATTATAATTAAATTATAAAAAATGTCTTTAAATAAAATAAATGACCTTAAATGTGTAATGTAATGGATTACATTACGAACTACAATTTTTGTAAAGTAATTTGGACTTATTATTATTACCCAGCACTGCTCATAGCATTGAGCAAGACACTCGATCTGCAGAGGCCAGCAGCCACATGAATCTTTACCCTCTGTGTTTGTCTCTTGAGCATGCTCAGTCAAAAAGAGAAAACCATATAAACCGTATGATTTGCAATGATTAAACTGACATTAATTAATATTAAATTTAGTCTGTCTTCTAACCCTAATTCTGAGAAGGTACTATTTTTTTCTGTTAGAGCAACTAACACTAAAATATATATAAAAAAAAAAAAAAAGTGTTTAGCTCACTTTTCTATTTTACATTCATTCTGTATTTGGTTGAATAAAAAGCCAATCAGTCTTTTAGTTAGAAAAGGAGAGCACACAGCAATATTATTTTATCGTGAACACTTGTTTAAAAGTCCACTGAGGTATCAAGGTTCAGATATTGAGAGACATGTTTTTGCTAACTTACATAAGATGTGTGAGGGACACGAGAGAGGGACACTAATTTCGTGTCATCTTTGGACATACAGTGTTTTTCAATGGATAAAGGAAAAGAATATACTAGATAAATTAGTGCTGTTAATCAATTAAAAAAAAATAATAATCACACATTTTTCCAGTAATTAATCTCACCTATCATTAAAGTTTTTTATATCTATATTGTATACTTTCACACTGAATCTCCAAAATAAATCTAGAAACAACATAAAGACAGTTATTTTAAATATTTGTTTAATGACATCTTTTTACTATAAAAAGAAAGTCAGTATCACTGATACCATTACTAATACTGATGTCTCTGTTGAATTGTTTTCTCAATTTTACAGTATAATTGAAAGCTATAATTTTTTAACATTTAGTAGAATTTTTAAAAAATATAACAACTTTTAATTTAAGTGAACTTAAAACAATCTTCACATACATAGTTGATGTCACAATTACCTGTGCCTTTAATATATCAGAGCTCAAAGTTTTTTTCTACACTTATTGTTTATAGTTAAAGTTATTGTTTTTGTTGTTTTTGACTCATATAAACCTGTAAACAGGGCTTTAAGATTTTCAGGTAGATCTATCATAAATTGAAAAATATCTTAATAAACTGCACAGATTCACTGCATAAATTAACTTGACTCTATGGCAGAAATAAAGGTACAGAGCTTGTCACCTAAGGTACAAAAGTAAAAAGGTACTACTGTGTACCTTAAAGTACTAAAATGTACTTTTAAAGTATTAATATGTACCTTTAAGGTACTAATATGTGCCATTTAGGGGTAAGTAAGGTACAAAGATGTACCTTTTCACTTTTGTACCTTAGGGTACTGCCCCAGTGACAGTGCTGTACTGTTTTTCTGAGAGTGTAGGTTAATCCTTATTAAAGCTACAAAAGGTATTCAGTCAACAGCAGTTAGTGATTTTGTGTTTGTCTTTTGTTTTTTGATAATATTAAAGGGTTAGTTCACCCAAAAATGAAAATAATGTCATTTATTACTTACCCTTACCATTACTTACCTTTCGTTAATCTTCGGAACGCAAATTAAGATATTTTTGTTGAAATCCGATGGCTCAGTGAGGCCTGCATAGCCAACAATGACATTTCCTCTCTCAAGATTCATTAATGTACTAAAACATATTTAAATCGGTTCATGTGAGTTCAGTGGTTCAATGTTAATATTATAAAGCGACAAGAATGTTTTTGGTGTGCCAAAAAAACAAAATAATGACTTATATAGTAATGGCCGATTTCAAAACAATGCTTCATGACGCTTCGGAGCTTTATGAATCCTTTGTGTCAAATCAGGGTTTCGGAGCGCCAAAGTCACGTGATTTCAGCAGTTTGAATCATGATTCGACACAAAATATTTATTAGGCTGCTAAATAGGCTGCTAAATATTTATTAGGTGGGTTTATTAGGCTGCTGTCACATTAAGACCTGGGGCAGTGTATCTGATACAAATCCTATTTTCTCCCAACTCTTTATGTTCATTTAACACTTTTTAACACATTTAAAACTGTGCTCATGAGGATACTCGAAAAAATTATTATTATTTTTTTTTTACATAATTTTGTATGTTTTTGTCCCTTCACGCGTGAAAAAGAACTGGCACCGGCATGCTGTCTGAAGTGGTATTCTGTGCGGGTGTTTCGGGTGTTTTTTTTTTGCGTCTTATCACGCTTGAATTGTTTAATAGCACTTGAATGAATGATAGCGTGGTCATATACTGGAGTGCAGCCAATGGATACCAGAAAAAAAAAAAAAAGATGGTTCATTAATTACATTAGCCTAAATGTTTTTAAGCTGTTAAAGAAAAAAAAAACGCAAGCCTAAATGCGTAAACAGGCCTATATAAAATACTAAAAAGTATTCTTTTGCATTATCTGATTTTGTTCTAACATCACATTGAGATCTTGATGTTTCTTATAGAGTCAAATATCTAAGAATATTATAAATCTTTTTCCTGTTGGCCTACAGGTTGTGTGTTAGGATTTTGGGCAGCATTACTGTTTATCATTGACCTTTAAAACAGAGATACAATATATTGCACATATGCTGTATGCAGGCACGAACGCAGATGCTGATAGACTCATTCCCTAATTAACATGGTCATTAATTCTACACACACTTTTATCAGTCTCTGAGCAAGACATTATTCATAGCTGTTGGACAAATGTGTGAACCTGACCTCAATACAGTACTGGAGAGATAATGACATTATAAAACACAGACAGTTGGGCAACTACTGTATGATAACTGTTATCTAATCAAATAGACCATAAATAAAAGCCCTTTTGTGAGTGTTTGCATGGGTTCCTTTGTCAGTGATTTTATAGAAATGTTATAAAAGTATTAGTATTATTATTATTACTATAATTATTATAGATATTAATAATAATAAATGTGTTTTCTTTATTCAGGTTATAATTTGAACCATTTGGGACTATCATGTTGGTCTATTGTGCTGTATTCTAAATCAATAGTACCAAGCTTGCGTTAAAGTTAAAAAAGAAAAAAAGATGAAGCAGTAGTACAGAATGTACAGTGTATTGCCTCAGAGACATTTGAGGTTTGTAACACACACCTTTATCAGCACTTACTCTGATTACGGCCAGGTTTCTGATAAGTGGTTGAGCATGAACAGTTCTGGAATACTGTGTTGTGCAATAATGGCAGCACATATATTAAACAGGCAAAGAATCATTTTAAAGTAATGTAAAAATGATTATACTAATCTGAAATGACAAGTGTCAAAAGGAATGAATCATGAAAACCTATTCATATGAGCTTTAATAGAAGAATTTTACAGTTACATACATATTTTTCATATTTATTCATTCACAAACAAATGTGTACATACGGAATGACACATATGCTCAAACACTCCTTGACTCCTTTGTTTGATAGCATATACATTCATTTTAGCAGACACATTTGTTTATTTTCATGCTGCGTGAACTTTGATCGGGACATTTGAGTTGGATCCAACCTTCGTTCCTGCATTGATGAGCTTATCTCTTGTCTTAGGAAGCAAGTTGCTTACCATTTTGAATAGATAATGTCATGGATCTTCTTGCTGAACAAGATATATTTTTTGTGATTAAAGTCCTCCATGATAGTTGTGTTCTGTTAGTCATATGAACTGTAATCATAGTCTTTTAATTTTAATATAATGCATTTTTTCATCCAGCAGACTCATAGACTTTCAATTCTATGTTAGATACTTTGTTTTACTTCAAAACTGACAAGTCCGGGGCCTTCTATTTTTAATGAGACTGGGAATTGCTTAATATGATGGACATGCTGTGCAATAGATATACTTCATCCACAGACTGTGCATGTCTAGATGCAGTATACTGCAGCAAGATACAGTGAAGACAAAAGGTGGTAAGAGTTCATTTTTTCACTTTTTTTCTATTTTGAAGTAGTTTATTAGTTTAAAACTAACCTTAAAGGAATAGTTCAACCAAAAATGAAAATTCTGTCATCATTTACTCATGTTGTCCCAAACCTGTATGAGTTTCTTTCTTCTGCTGAACACAAAAAAAGATATTTTGAAGAATGTTGGTAACCAGACATGTTGACAGTAGCCATTGACTTCTATACTATGGAAGTCAATGGCTACCGTCAGCTCTCTTCAACATTCTTCAAAATATCTTTTTTGTGTGTGTGTGTGTGTGTGTGTGTGTGTGTGTGTTCAGCAGAAGCAGTACATTCATACAGGTTTGGAACAACTTGAGGGTCAGTAAATGATGACAGAATTTTCATTTTTGAGTAAACTATCCCTTTAACCTATTTTTGAGAGTGGAGATATTTTCTTGCAATTTGATTGGTTGTAATTGGCAGCACTGATCTAGTATGTGGTTGATTTTATGCCAAATAAACAGACAAAAATCGATCATCTCAGACCCAGCATCCATCATACTGTTTGTTCTGTAGTTAAACTTAAATCAGATCCTAAAATGAAAAAAAAAAAAAATCTGAAAGCTGGACTTTAAGATGTAGAACATTGAGTGATACATTTTCAGGCTGCCACATGAAGAATTGGCCTATTAATTTATTTTTATTCTTTTGAAATGTAGATTCCATTGATAAATTCAAAAATCCAAATGATTAATTCATACATTGTATATGCTGCTGATGATAATATATCTAAAAATAAAAAATAGCTTCATAATTTATTATGTGTTCATTTATTTTAAATTAGATTTTGTTGTGTAAACTGTTTTTCAGCAGAAAAAAAAAAAAAAATGGAGTCAAAATGGTCTAGAGACATCGGCACACTTCCATGGAGTGACCATAAAGTCCATTGCCCCTCTGTGTCTGAGGTACATTATATCTGTCAATATTAACTGTTTGTTTTTCAGCTCAATGTCATCATGCATCTCTCAATCTCAAGAATCATTTGTAAACATGGGAGGTAACCTAGATTTTCAGTCTGGGGTCCATTCAGTTGAGGAATCTAAATGTATATTAAAAACAAATATTATAAAAACATAACATAAGTTTTGATAGTGTAGACTCATACGCTCTCAAAAAAGATGTGTTAATTTTTTTGTAATTTTTTATGACACATTTTGTGTACATAATTGACACAAATTGTGTAAATATAACACATTAGTGTGTAGAAAATCAGCAGGAATAACACATGGTTGAGTTAAAAGTAACACAAAATGTTGTCCATAACTAGACACACAGGTGTGTTAAGATATAACACAAGTTGTGTTGTTTTTAACACATCTGTTTTAAGAGTGTAGCTGATTCATGCAATGACAATGCCTTGTTATTTATATAACGGGAGCAAAGGTCATTACAATCAGAGATCAGAGATCATGAGTGTTTTTCTGTTTTGATGAGGTGTCTAATTTGTTTTTTTTAAAAATAATAAAAAAATTAGATTAAAGGGTCTTTGTATGTCAACAAGCCTTTACTGGTGAAATCAATTGATACGTTTCAAAATCACAACATGAATTTTAGGAGAGGACATACATTTTCTATATAGACCTAGAGCTACTCTTATAAATTTTTAGGAAATGTGTTTTGGAAAGTATACTTGACCTGAATTTATATATTCTGGATATATAAAATCAGTGGTCTAATCTAACACTGAAATATGACAAGCTATGTACGATTTGGGCTGTATTAGAAATCAAAAGGCAACATCTGCTGCCTCCTGGTGGAGATGTCGAACATATTGTCCATCTCAAACCTATGAATGCTATAATTGTATTGGCTAAAGTAGCCTGTAAAATATTTTTGGAATCGCGAGAATCTGAATTAAATGGTCATTTTGAGCTATAATGTCACTTTCAAGAATGTTTAAGGCATCATAACTGAATAATAAAATACAAATCCATATTTATTTTAGGTGATGATGCATCAGGTAAACTTAGTAATTAGGAAGCAAGGTATAATTTGCAGTGATTGGATTTTAGATGGTTTATTATTATTATTTAAAAAGTTTCCACAGTATAGACTAGCTGCGTATTTGCTGGGGACTGGATGGGTAAATATATTCAACAAAATCTTAAAGTTAACATATAACGACATCTGCTATTTATACTAGATTATATAGATAGCTTAATTATTTAATGACCTTTCTATTCTTTATTTACATTTTAGCTGATGGGAGTCAATAAAATGGACTGACACGTTTGTTTTCTCTATTCTATAAATTCCCAATTCTAAAGTTTCCTCTGTCCTTAAACAGTTGAATCGGTTTTATATATTCTCATCATCATCATAAAATCCAATAGTATCCAGCTGCAGACCAGTACGAGCTTTCTTTTCCGCTAGCGACTAAGAACTGTTCTTTATTGCAATCTGCTCTACTTCGGAGTGTACGGACTCGTCCAAAGTGTTTTACCCTTACAATAACGTTGTGGGTGCTCAGAAATGATTAATTTGCTAATTTTTTGTCTTCAAAAATATCGGAACGATACTACCAAAATGAAACATGAGTTTATAATGTGAACGTTCTCAAATATAATACTGACAACCCATTCCCAGATACACGAGTCCCCCCTACAGTCTGGCGGTGGACTCGTCCATTGACAGCGGAGCAGAGCTGTGTGTGTGGTGTCAGGTCTCTCGCTCAATGATGAGGTTTCAAGTGCGCCTTTGAGATGTTATGGAGTCTGTAGAATATTCTGCAATTTTTAACTTTTTCGCTTTCCATTTATTAAAACAACATTCCAACTTTTAGAGTACAAGATCGACCTGAACGTGTAAGCGTACCTTATTTAGTTTTTGTTTGTATATGCAAGCTTCTATGAGTTTTTTTTTCTTTCATGGCGAAAATGTTGAAAGTTTTGTGAGGACACTCCTTCTTCAGACGGACTAAGGCTATACAGCTGACAAATTGGGGGACATATCAGCTCTGTCATTTTCTTAGAGGTAAGTTGATGTCTATATTAAACCTCTAATGTATTTTTTCAACATATGCCGCTTTTTGTAACCCATTATTTGCACGATAGCGGTCCATGAGAATAAATACACAGCTTTTATGGTACCAAAAATAATGCAGTTCAGTCTAAATACTGGTTTCATGTCTCATATTGGCAGTCTACGATAGTTTTCACAATGGTTTTGTTTTGTTTTTCTAGGATGGAGACATTTTTTATTTATTTATTTTTTTAGCTCATGGCCAGGTCACCATAAAAATCCATTCATGTAAGCATGGGATTTTTTTTAATGCCCAGTAAAACTGACCTTATGGTGCTAAGAGGCTCTATTTTACCCTTTGCATTTAATTTAATGCAATATATCACTAGATTTCTTGATTATCTAGAGTAAAATGACTTATATATTTAGTTAGTTGCTATATATAATAAAACAGGGTGTATAGTTATAGTTACACTGCTTATGAAAGTTCTCTTATGTTATACTAATATTTGCAGTGAAGCTTCTTTTCAGTGCCAGTATGTAGATGGTCTAATAACAATAAGTTATTCTTCCGATTCAGTTGTCATTTGTATACTTAATTTCCAATCTGTTATGATCCCCTTCTGGGTCACAGCATGATCTTCACAGCAGGAGTAAGAGGTCGATTCCCCACTTTTCCAATCAAGTCTCTCCATGATGCCTTGCAATCATCTCAGTGGCATACCTGCCAGCCTGCCATCAGCATCTGAACAAACCCAGAACCATTGTCAACATTACATTTCTATTTCCATCCCTAGTTCTGGTCTGTTCTGGTTCTGATAAATACCAGCAAATGCGTAAAACTGTTTCGGGGAAATTTATTCCCTGCTCAAGACGACGGGAAATGTATTGGATGACCTCTTGACATCATTACATTTAGCGAAAAGCTATTTCGGGGAAAAATACCCTGAATTCTCAGACAAGGTACAAGCGGATTGTTTGTTTTCCTGTAATTTTACGGTCCGCCGGAGCAGCAGAAAAACTGTGTTTTCTGTTCTACTGATCTTTTGACACCTGTCAGGGTGCATTTTAGTTAGGCCACATTGGGGAATAGAAGGCTTAATGAGCCTCACACCAACACACACCCACACACACACAGTTAATTGAGCTGATGTTTTATGCATGATGGGTCAAAGATGAATACTGTACAACTGCATGCTGAATTGCACTGATGTGTACAAAGTGTGTTCCACACTTTCCAGGTAACGTTTTTCTGGCTGTTTGATCTGTGATTGTGGCAACCTGGCACATATCTTTGTTTGATTTGAATTTGGTGTAATGAAAGCTGTTATTTGGAAATGAATTAAGGGCAATAGTTGCACTGTATAGCTTTTCACACTGGTCTGTGAAAAAAATACGTTGTGTGAGTGTGTGGAATCTGGTGGCGAGACACAACATTCACGTTTGCCAGAGTGGCAGTGTTGTAATGGGGGATAGTTTAATGAAAGAAGGGAGGGTAACACAACAAGTTTGTGCAACCAAGGCTACTGGGAGTGAAATTGAAAACTAGGGCTTGTGTGGAAATCATCAAGGAATGTTTAGTCATTATATGCAATATAAGGGCTGTGACAGAATATTCCCTTTAGAGACATGGCAGAGAGAGAACAGGCATGGGTTAATCATTCAGTGAGAAGAAACTGCAATGGGGATCAGTGTAATAGAAACTGACATTTAGGATAAACAGAGAAAATATGTTAAACTAACAAATGTAAATGTATTCTTCTAGACAGACAGCTTTAGTAAATGAAATAACATTGAAATACTCACATGCTTGGCTGAACTGTACATTTCCAAACTTATTTTCACCCTTAAAGGGATAGTTAACCCAAAAATGAAATAGTTGTCATCATTTCACTCTGACTCTCAGGGAGTTCCAAGTTGTATAACTTTCCTTCCTCTGTGGAAAACTTGTACTGAAGAATGTACTGGTAATTTCTTTCCATACAGTTACAATGAATGGTGACTAGAGCTTCAAGCTCTAAAAAGGACTCTTGAGCCCTATAAAAGTATCATAAAAGTGGTTCATATGACTAATGCATGCAAGGTCATGCAATAGCTTTGTGCGAGAAACAGATTCAATTTACTGTAAGGGATAATGACATCATGCTTGCCGTGTTCATGATAGTTCAAGTCGATGTCTGATTTGTGAACAAATTATTCTTTTGAGTTGGTGATCTTTTCAGTGAATCAGTTTATTAACCATTCAGAATGAATCAGTCTGATCCTGTTCTCTAGTTCAACTCAACTGACTGGCCCTGTATGTTAAAGACTATCAGTGAATGTCAGCCTATTCCTCTTACAAAGCTGCCATACAAAAGACTTCCATACAAAACATAGTAACTACTTTTATGATACTTCAAGGATTCAGTTCCCATTCTTTGTAATTGAATGTAAAATTACCAGCAAATCCTTCAATCACTTCAATTCAATTCAGTTTTTGAACAGCATTTAGTATTTGAATGATTCATTTTTGGCTGAACCATTCCTGTAAGAAACCTGAGGTCATTCTTTGCAGTGTTGTTATAAGAAGCTATCCATCTTATTTTCCAATGTGGAAGTAAGCTGTTTTCTGTGAATGTGTGAGACTTCCGGAAATAATGTGAAGATTACCAAAGTGCAGTAAACGGTAAAACTTTTTGTGCCACAAACCAGTTTGTTTATCCACTTTTCAATGCAGAAGTTTTATATGAATGTGTGAGACTTCTGATTTATTAGCCATTATAGGGAAATAACGAGAAGTATATCGACGTGCAGTATATTGGTGGATACTTAAGAGAATACATTAAAATAATATGGTTAAGTTTGCAGTATTGAGCAGCATAACTAGCTGTTTTGTACAGCTAAAAATAACTGGAAGCGTGTGACACCGGAAGCCATACACATTCAATTTTACAAATAGCTGCTTACGTGAAAAATATGGTTTTCCCAGTTTCCTTTGGGGTGCCACTTGTATGTTTTATATTCTGAAACCACCTCTAAAGTATTATGGTTTGTGACTTGAGTGGCAGAGGATGCTTGTGAATCATGAGGTACTGGAGCATACAGTAATACACCATCTGCTCTCCATCCGAGAAGATGTGTCTCACTTTTCTCTGTTCTGATTCAATTTTTTTTTTTTTTTTTTTTTTTGAAAATTAGGCCTGTGTTCAACTCCTCACTCCTCTCATCATGTCTTCCATTTTGGTTCCTCTTCACAGAGAATGAATATGTGAGCCTGAGTCTCAGCTCTATATACGTGCCCCCTGTGATGTTGTTATTTCTGTTGGATCAGGGCCTATGGGGACCCTACTTTTTTCAGATTTTTTCCATTTTGACAGCAGCATGAGCTTACATTTTTTCCTTCAGAATGGAAAGTTCTGGGTTTCTTGTGGCTTGGTGAGTGTCTGAGGGAAAAGAGGGAGGGAACAGCAAGCTACGCCCATGTTTATGTCTGTCTGCCTGCGTGCTGCCAGGCCAGTAGCTTCACCCATGTGACTCCAGCCAAGGGAGGAGCCACCCTTTTGATGGCCCTGACAAACTAAGCAAACGGAGCAAAGCCATTTTCTGAAGAGGTGAACATATCTAGAGCACTAAAATACCTATAAAATGTCTTTTTATTGGGTAAAGTGGTAAACTAGTACCTCATTGAGAAAATGTAGCTTTAACTGAAATAATCTGTGCATATGTAAATAGATATTTATGGTATCTTTGGAAATTAAAGGTTTTTAGGTCATACCATCTCAGTAACCCATGAGTTTGTTTTTTTATTTAGCAGAAAAAAGTGTCAGTCACAGTGTTGCTCTGTGGATGCAGCACGAGATATATGGCAGAAGGTATTTTAGTCAGGAACTCGGGAACGCCAATTTATATTTATAATGAGCCATGATCTCACTTCCCCCTTGCAGTCTTGAAACCAAGAGCTTTATGGGCTAAAATAGGGCATCCCGCTTCCCTGAAAAAGAAGATGCCAGCACGAAAATATATTTTTGCAAACAGAAATATGTACTTGTCAATGGTCTTCTGCACCAGAAGCTTGCACAGGTCAGATAGTGGCTCAATGACTTCTATCTTGTGACTTGCAGTAAAAGATCTTTTAAAAATCTAGTTTAAAACACATAAGTTCTTAGAAATGTACTTTTTGTATTCATGTTGGTTTCATATGGTTTTGAAAAACTAAAATGTAATGTAACCCTGAAGTAATAATGTACTTTAAATAAAATGCATTTAAATACATCATATAATTTATTTATTGACAAATAGCATGAATTTTTAATAAATATTATATTTTTTACAACCTGAACTAATGTTTTCTTTAAAAGAAAAAGAAAAAAAAAGAAGGGCCCAATGACTTTAACACACAGTCATGAGGGTCTGCAATATGCTGATATAATTTGCTGTTTTGTTTTTTTATTTTTTTTCTGGATATTATTGCATGTTGCTTGAACCCTTGAACCACATAACTTTTTTGGTCATGAACTGATTTTAAGATGAGTTTTTAGCATTCTTTTTTCAAATATTAATAAGCAGTGAAGTGGTTTTGTTAAAATATTTTTATTTAAAAAAAAAAAGAAAATAAATTAAAGACATGCTTATCATAGAAGAGATCATTATATGCACGAACTGCATTTTATATGTTTTTTTGAATACATTAATAATTAATAATCAATTAATAAATGAATATTTCCAGACAAAAATAGGGGCGTCCCTAATGCTAAAATAAGATTCAGAAATATGAACATAAAAACCAAAGAATGGAGTAGTAAAAAGAAAGAGAGGATAAGTGCATATGGCCATGTAGCTTATATAACCTATCGTTAAATTTCAGTCCCTGCCACCTCACCATTTATATGGTCTTTATATGATTTGTTTAAATAGAACGAGCAGTGCCTCACACTCTGCCCCCTCTTAACGCCGCAAGCACAGGCTCATGTACAGTAAGAGACACCAACCGTTCCAAATTACCCACACACATGCAAAAAAATAACATCTCTTCTTCATCTCCCTGGTAACCCACGCCGTCTTGATTGTTGCTAAGGTGGTCTGGTGACAGTTATGCCCTCATATGAGCCTCCCTGAATGCTGCTCAGTGCCCTCCCTGCTTTACCCCACCTGCTCCCCCACTGTGAAGGAGTCAATAAATTCTCACCTTAACAAGGTTTTAAATGGTTTCCATGGATACCATGATCCACTCCCTCAATTTGGAAGGCTAACACGTTTTCCATTATTCTGAAACCTACATCTGGCAGAGGAAATGTGAATCTCTTTATTGTGGCTTGTGTAGAATGTATAAAAAAGACTAATTTGGGTTTGAAAATATCTAAGTAGCTACTTTATTCTTTGTGATTGTGCTGACAGGGAGCAGCAAGGGTCTGGGAAAAGTCTGCGAGAGAGTTTCATCATGGGTAAACAGAACAGCAAGTTGCGACCCGAGGTCCTCAACGACCTGCGGGAGA
Source organism: Chanodichthys erythropterus (assembly GCF_024489055.1). Classification (NCBI taxonomy): domain Eukaryota; kingdom Metazoa; phylum Chordata; class Actinopteri; order Cypriniformes; family Xenocyprididae; genus Chanodichthys; species Chanodichthys erythropterus. The sequence continues at coordinate 9,575,025 of NC_090224.1, read as the reverse complement.
ACACCGAGTTCACGGACCACGAGCTGCAGGAGTGGTACCGCGGCTTCCTGAAGGACTGTCCGTCGGGCCACCTAACGGTAGAGGAATTCAAGAAGATCTACGCCAATTTCTTTCCCTACGGTGATGCTTCGAAGTTTGCGGAGCACGTGTTCCGCACCTTCGACACCAACGGCGACGCCACAATCGACTTCCGGGAGTTCATAATCGCTCTGAGCGTGACCTCGCGTGGAGGCCTGGAGCAGAAGCTCCGCTGGGCCTTCAGCATGTACGATCTGGATGGCAACGGATACATCAGCCGAGCTGAAATGCTGGAGATCGTACAGGTGAGGTATTTTTTATTTACTTTTTAGTATTTTTGGTTTCATTTGCATTTCTGTATTTTAGCTGGCGAGCCATTGTTTTTAGAGCAGCTTGTTCCATATCAATATTGGCTCAGTCTAATGTTTGGTGATACAGACCTCCTTGAATAAACAGATCTCCTCAATCAAGTGTTCCACAGGCCATATGGTCTTGCCACAAATGGTGACCAAACACAAAGGCTTTGTTCGCTACTTCAAAGGGACTGTTGACTCTCGATGTTAATAACATAGATGGCTCTTTTACACCTGCAACAGAGGACACGCTATAAAACAATATCTGAAAGTGACATTAAATGTATCTGGCAGAGAAACCGGCTCATGATCATTTGCATTGATTACACTGATATAAAATGTTGATTGAAGCTGTGACAGTAACAGCTGCGTTGTGCAACTTTTGACTATCAGTTGTAGCATTATAAAGACAGTCTTATCAAATGTGTTGCTACTGAAAACTGAAACCTTTGCATGTGACAGCAAACTACCATATGCTTTGACACAGTTCCATTCATTTTCACAGGCAATTTACAAAATGGTGTCATCTGTGATGAAGATGCCCGAGGATGAGTCAACGCCAGAGAAACGCACAGATAAGATATTCCGACAGATGGACACGGACAACGATGGTACGCCTCCTGAGATCCGTCTCCCACTCACTGATAATATTTATATAGACTCTTAAAGTTATATATTATAATTCTATATTGTCTTTGTTTTACAGTATAAATATCTACATATTCTTAAACACGATTCTTGAGAAGCAAAATTGTGTAAGAAATCAAGATTTATCTTACCCAATTGCCAAATAGTTTTTTCTTAAGCCAAATTTAGTGTTTTTAATGTCTTATGTAACTTTGCTTTCCAAGGACATTCATCTTGCTTTAATGATGTTAAGATTTGGAAAACAAGGCATAAATACTAGTTAAGAAAATCATTTTTCACAGTGTCCATGACAACCACTGACACGCAAATGAACCATTAAGCCATATTTAGAATTTATTTAAGTTCCAGGATATTTGACCACCACTGAAATGTTACTCTTGGAAATGAACAAAATAACTTTTTTGTTGTTTTTTCAAATCTATAGGCAGACTGTCTCTGGAGGAATTCATCAAAGGTGCCAAGAGTGACCCCTCTATCGTCAGACTACTGCAGTCTGACCAAAGCACCTCTCGACAGTTATAAATACAGGTCTTAAAAGCAGCTGACAGGCAACCACTCACATGCACACTGAAAAGACAAGATTATTTGAAAGGTAGCTGATGGCGTCATCAATGATAATTTTCCTGCTTTAAAAGTTTCCTTGTTCATGGGTGGTCACCTGTTTCATCAGTATTCCAGCCTGATTTTATTTTGATGTAATTCTGTTTTTCACTGGCATTGCTGAGCAGTCATAATGTCTGGGCTGGGTCAACATTTGAAAGACCCCTTGAATTCAGTTGTCAAAAATCCACTTTTAGCAGATATTCACATTTTAAAACTTGCTCTTCTTTTGGTTGGTTGCATTACACAGATTTTTGTCAAATCAAATGCTCTCTAGATTGATTCTGCAGAATTGTCAAGTTACTTCATGGTGTCTTTAAGTGATGACTAAAAATATTTATATTTTCAAAGGTTTGCATTCCACTTAAAAAGTGTAAATGACTAGTCAGTACCACGTGCAAATTCCCAGAATGGCTATTAGGCCTAAACATGGTGCCTCATTTATGAAACGTGCGTATGCAGAGTTTTGAGAGTTGCAGTACTGCAGGTATTTGGAAATCTAAGCAATTCTTGCCCCTCGCCATTCTCAAGTAAAGGATTTGGATGTTGACTGGTGCTCTTTTATATGTTAATGACATTAATTAGGTGGCGTTTACAAAGTTTTTGTTCTGTAAATCACGTACGCACATTTGAGAAATGATTGTAAGATCAAATGTTTTATTGCTTTTTCTACGCAATATTTTATAAATGAGGCCCATGAAGTTCTGCTTGTAAATATTCCATTTGTTTTGCATTCAGTCAAGCTAAAATATCTCCAGAGCACTAGTTACATTCCCTTGACGTGTTCTAAACTTGATCACCATAGTATTTGTGCTAGGTATTTTTTGGTTGGATGTTGGGTTTTATGCATCAGGTACAGTCTAGCTACTTTCGGAGCAGTCTGCTGTCCGGCCAATTATGATCGACTTTAACTTTATTTTAAAAGGAAAGTATTGCTTCTTTTAGTATGTAACAGAACATGCCAACAGTTTAGGGTCAGTAAGTTTTATTTGTGCTTTTATTTTTGAAGGAAAAACTTTTATTCAGCAAGGATGCATCACATTTTCTATATTGTTACAAAAGATTTCAAATAAATGTTCTTTTGAACTTTTCTATTCATCAAAGAATTCTGAAAAAAAAAAAAAAAAAAAGCTCCATTGTTTCCACAAAAACATTAACCAGATGGCTGCTGAAACCAGCTTTGCAATCACAGGAAAAAATTACAAATATAAAATATATTAAAATAGAAAATTGTATGAAATATTTCGCAGTATTGCGGTTTTTACTGTATTTTTGATCGAATAAATGCAGCCTTGGTGAGCATAAGAGATTTCTTTCAAAAAAATAATAAAAAAACTGTTACTGAAACTAAACTTTTGAACAGTAATGAATGCCTGCTGTTTGGTGCTGGGGTTTCATTTCCATTGTATTTTGATTTCAAATATAGCCTTTAGATTTCAAATACAGATGTGCTAAAATAAGCAGGTCAGAAATGTACAATATAATCATTCATAATTACTTTTCTGCTTCGTTTTGGTTTCAGTCCTAACATAAGCAGACAAACGTTTCATAACTCTTTCTGCCCTTAAGGTTAAAAAAACCCCAGCAACCATCAGCCTTTAGGCTACTCATTAATATTTGAACGCTGTTGTCCGTTTGGACATATGGCACAGATACAATGGCAGACAGGCGGTTAGTTTCTATTTGTCCTTTCACCAGTCCAGTGTCAACATGAACAGTAGCGATTGTTAGATAAGCAGCTCCATGGAATGCAACAGTAATACTAAGTGTCTTCAAGTTTCCGTTAATGGAAACATTGGATAATGCTCTTAATTTGCTCTTCTGCATGTGTGGTATTTCAGTGCTCCCTTAGTATTTTTTTCTCTGTAAAATGACTGTTGAAGTGAAATGCCAAAACTAATATTTGTACTGGATATATATTAGCTTTATGAGTCATTTCTAATTTTGTATAGCGTTAATTGTGAAAAAAAAGGTTGTATACTGCAGCTGGGATTGGATGTCCAGCCATATTTTTGTCAAGCCAAAGCATCAGTGCGAATCTGAATGTTGTATCTTTACAACTGATCAGTGTATTTGTCTGCATGAAGTCTCAATAAACCACTGATTCATAGGCCTCTGGTGTCTATCAGAGTTACTTCTGTGGTAATAAAAACGAGTCAATTTATTATTTTTGTTTTATTTTCATAACAAAAACATTTTTTCTTTCAAAACAAAGCTGTGTAAGAAAAATCTACACGATGCCCACATTACACCCGGTCTAGCACACAAGACAAATGGGCAAACTGGGATACAGGTTGGCTGACATTCTTTTCAGTAACACAATTTAAAAACAAATAGAAAAAAAAGAAAAAAAAAAACTCACATGAGAGGGATAAAGGGTGAAAATGGAAACGTTAGGCTTCTCGTAACTCCAGTGAAATGAGCTGCTGAAAATCACAGAAAGGCTAATATAAATAACCACTGGTTTATCTCATTAACAGAAAGACCAGTACCATCGGATTAAATCTAGTCAATGAAACATATTAGAAAGTGTCCTATGATGAGCCTCTGTGTGACATCTGCTCACTGGAAACAAGTGATTGATAATCACAGAGCCACATTCTCCTTCATCAAGCTGATTGAAAGATCCAATCAGTCACCAAAAGCGAAGAAGGAATTGAGGCAGAGCGTAGCTCAATCATGATGTACATACTGAAAAACCTCATTTTTAAACTAACAGGGGGATGTTTTCTTTTAAAAAGCTGCACAACCATTTGCTTTATTTGTATGTTTTTAGGAGTCTCAAGGAAGTTCATGTCCCAACCATCCCCTCATCCATGGGAGAGAAGACATGGGCAGCATTTGGGTCTCAGAGGTCTAGAGTGGTTTAGACCAGGCTCATAACTCATCCTTCTCCAGATCGTCCAGATCCACATCGCTCAGATCAATGTCATCCTCCATGGGCAACTGAGGAAAGGCCAAAAAAAAAAAGGGGGTTAAGAACAGGAAAGGATGACATCCATCCACTCTCAGTGTACTCTCTACTCACCACTCCATCTTTCCCATCCCAAGGCTCCACAGTGTTGATCTTAGGCAAAGCTCCGCCTCCCACCGTAGCAGTGGAGCCACGGCCAACAGAAAGTTCCCTGCATAAATAAAGACATTAATAGTTTAACAACATAAAACAGGCTGACAGTTAGAAGGGCCATTATAAACAACACCTTAAATCTACTGTATGTTAACAGTCTCTGTGATGTAACTTGTTTCCCAGTAATATAAACTCCAGCCTTCTGTTACCTGAGGAATTCGTGGATGCCTGTTTCACTGAATGAGCCTTTAAGCAGAGCGAACTTCATCTTGCGAGCATTAATGGCTGCCATGGCTGGATAGCCAAATCCACCGATTCCCAGAGAGGCCTCTAGCTCCATCTGTGCCCCTGCTTCAGTCCACAACCAACTGTAGAGAGAGGAAAGAGTGAGATGTGTATGACTGCATCCCGCTCTCTATTCCCTGAAGTCTCGTCTCTGCCACACAAGCAGCGACATGTACTGGTGTTATTTATGGGCAGGCTGATCTCAACTTGTACTCTGGATGATGCTGAAAATACTGACCCCCACATCTTCTTCTTGTATTTCTCTGCCATCATCTTCATCACTTCCAGGTAAGAGTTTCTTCCAGACGCACCTGCAAGCATAGAGAAAATCAAATTAACAGTGTTGTCGCTGCTGCTTATTTAGGGATGCAACAATATGAAAATTTTGGCAGATACAGATAACTGATAATTCTTTATATTTGAAAGCCAATATATTATTTTAATATATTATTTTTTATCATCCAATATATTGGCTGATAAATCTGAATCAAAATTTATGGATTTTTTGAGAGCCTGATTACAAAAACAAGTCTCGCCATTAAAAGCCATGTCCCAAGCACACAATTATAAAGTTCACATTACAATATTATGTAGCCTATATGACAGACTTGCATTGTACTTAACTGTATTTTCCTTTTTTAAGTTATTTCAATCATATTTCAAGCAATTCATAACCATCATTGTGGACAGTGCACATCTGAAGTGTCTCACTTGAAGGAAAAAATCGGCTTTATTATATCAGCCAAATTTTCTCATTGAGCCGATAACGATTACAAATTAACATATTGGCCAATGCCGATATACTACCGTTTTTGTTTACAAGGACTACTACAAATTGGTGGTTAATTGAAATAAAGCTGAAATTAAATAATTACATGATAAACAAAGGAAAATTAGAAACATTGGCAACTAAATGAAATAAAACAAGTACTAAAATTACTAAAACTGAAAAAAAAAGCTACAGAAATTATATATATATATAAAACAAAAAATAATGACAATTACTCAAACGTCAGTAAACAACTGGTATCTGATAAATGGTGGATATTAAAATTCTATACTATTTTTGTAAAGAAAAAAAAAAATCAATTTAATTTAATTTAATCTTTTTTAATTTAATCTAAAATTAATCCATTTAAATGCAACAAGTGAATTGAAGAATCACAGCATTTTAATGTACAGTATGAAAAAAATTAATTTTGAGATTTTCTAAAGATTACAAGTGAATGTTTGATGACAGCAAATGTAATCTAAACGTAAAAATAAAGGTCATAAAATGACCATGCACAATAAAAAAATAAAATAATAATAATAATAATAATAATAATAATAATAATAATAACAAATAAAAAAAGAAACTTTGATATTATCATCATCATCCAATAACCTATAACCAATATATTGTGCATCCCTAGTGAACTGACTGTTTGAGAGGCTTGTCATTTTCACATTTTACTTCTTAAAAACAATAGTCTTGATTAAATCATTTGATGTGTTTTAGGTTGACGTTGTATCCTACCTGTGTCTAGAATGTGAGGCAACACAGCTATGATACACAGCTGATAGTCCTCGCAGGTCTTCTTCAAAACCTCTTCACTCAAAATCTAAATGAAATAAAAACCACATGAATATAAACCAAACTATACCTTTATAAACTATAAATTATGCATACATGCATGCAACTAACCTTAAACCAAACCCTAATCCTAACCCTCTAGTAAGCACATGTAGTTCATTAATATTACTCAGTACTTAAATGTATAATTACACTGTAATAAGGACACCTTAAAACAAAGTGTAACCAAATAATAGACATTAGTTACACCATATTCTTTAATATGATAAAAATAGAAGAGAAAACACACACCTCTTGAAGGTCTGGAGGAGGGATGTTATCAGAGAAGAGGTCCAAGGCACGAGCAACGATGTCAGATCGGGTACGTCCCCCCTGATAGTCCTCTGGCTCCTCTCCTTTACGAAAGATCTTGATGGTGGGGAATCCTCGAATCTATCAATAAAGATGTCATTAGTGAACCCAATGACCCGAGGAGAAAAAAATGGCTCACAGAAAAATGGCATAAGGACATTCAACAAAAATGAGCTAATAAAAATGTTCATCGTCCAAAACAAATGAATATTTTTTGATAAGGACATAATTGGGATCTGAAAATAAATTAGGGACAATGTAAGAATTATTTATATTGAAAGACATCAAATAAGTACCCCATAGCGGCTTGCCAAGCCCTGGTGAACAGTAGCATCCACAGCACCCAGTTTCACTTTACCCTTCGTCTGCTCTTTGACTTCTGTGGCGGCCGCTGTCCATTCCGGCTCAAGACTGGAAACATTAAAGAAAGTCAACATGGGAATGCCCAGCCAGCAGAGGAATTTCATTGTGTCTTTGAATCCTTGTAAATAATTGATCATGGATTCAGCGCTTCAATAATGCATGGCGCAGCATGTCAGGTACTATTTCAGTGGAATGACAGACAGACAAGTCTCATGATGTATGCGAGACACGGAGAAAGTCACATACTTTTTGCAGTGTCCACACCAGGGGGCGAAGAACTCCACCAACCAGACATTGTCGCTGTCCAGCACTGTACGGTCAAAGTTATCGTCGGTCAGCTCCACCACATCCTTCTTATTGCCAGCACCGCCTCCACTCTGATCACAACATCACAGAGGAGTCAATCAATGGTAGGCAAATAAAGCAATATGACAACAAAATCTTCATGCAGAGCTTCAATACCTGTCTGCTGTAGTCTGAGCCTCCAGTCTTTCCACCAAGTCTGTCTTTGACCAAGGAGCGAAGAGCATTCAGAGCTGCGTCTACAATGGCCTGACTGGTACGGCCACCTAGGACAGAGAGAGAATGAACTCTACTTAGGGAGGAGCAACACTTTCTTATGGCCATAAAACATTTTCTTTACATGCATGCCAAGATGTTTTATGAAAATGCAGTACTGAACCTTGGTAATCCTCTGGTTTTTGTTTGTTGGCTCCAAAGATCTTGATCGTTGGGAAACCTCGGACTCCATACTGGCCTCCCAGGGAGTTGTGTTGGTCTGCATCCACAGCACCCAACTTCACAATGCCCTGTACCAAAACACAAATGCTATCAATGATCTTTTTTATATCCATTTTCACTTTTAGATTGATTAGATGAGACAGGCTGCTTGTTACTTCTGAATTTTAAGATACAAAAATAAGTGATGGGAATCAAAGTATTTAAAGATTCAGGTTTCAATTCATGCTCCATTTAACAAGTATGGTTCCATAAAGTTCTTTTAACGCTTTCCCCACCATTGACGGAATTTTCCGTCATTTATGAGACAACGCTTCTCCATCATTGATGGAATTTTCCGGCTTTCTGTATTTTCAATGTTATATGATAATTCCGCATCTTCTGAAAGAATACAGAAGCTCCGGATCAAAACACAGGAAAAGAGGAGGAGAAACAAGCGATAAAAGCATTGCTTATGCACGTTGTAGTCTTTGAGGAAAAAAAAAAAAAAAAAAAAACCATATTAGCTTTTTGTTCAAAATGTTGCTTTTCCAGTGTTGATAAATAAAAAAGCACAAAAAAATTAATACAACAAAATATTCTTGGGGTCTTTGATGAATGGCAAGTTTAAAATAAAAGGATTTTGTTTTTTTATTTTAAATAGAAATATTTAGTTTCTATAAATGTCACATTTGAACAATTTAATGCATCCTTGCTGAATAAAAGTATTAATTTCTTTAAAAATTTAAAATCTTACTTCAAAACATTTGAATGGTAGTGTATACTACATTTTGTTATCTACACTTTGGAAGAATGCAAGTTCAATGAATCATTCTGTGCCAGTAACATGAACCGGTTAGGAATAAGCCAAAGTTCTTAATTTTCAAGCGAAATAGAAATTTCTGAATAAGTGTAATTTATTATGTAATCTTAAATTCAGAATTTACCTTTAAAGCTGTGGCTGCTTTCTTCCACTCAGGAGCCAAGCTCTTGCAGTGACCACACCTTTAAGAAAAAATTGCAGGTATTGCACATAAACATCTAAACACCATCATGAAACGTGTATCTACACAGGTGTAATAATGATTCTCATGACTGCATTATGCATCATTTGAAAACTGACTAATGAGATGTAAAACAATGCAAATGAAGTGCCTAAAGAGTAAGAGTAGCTATGACTCATACTTTCAATTTTATACAAGAAAGCAACAGATTGGGCTGATTCAGCACCAGCATTTCAGACAGTAACCTGATCTGTAACTACAAATCTAGAGATCTCTATGAGTGACACATATCCCGGTTCCACCAGACTCTCACAACTTACCAGGGGGCATAAAACTCGACCAGCCAGAGACTGTCACTCTGCATGACTTCCCTGTTAAAGTTGGAGGGGTTGAGTTCAACCACATCATCACTGGCAGAGTAGAGACCGTGGACAGAGAGAACAGTCAGAGAACACGCCAACACACCTGAGAAGATAAAGAAGGAGAAAAATAGTTAATAACTGCAATGTTTTGTAAAATCAAGAACCACAGCATGAAACACTGCAGATGGTTCATAACAAACAGGACTTTCTACTACCAGACTCTACATACAAGAGATGAATGCAGAATCTCAATTGTGCATTTAATTATTATTCACTAATTGTTCTTGTGCAAAATGAAGATGAATTTGCTACAATGTATAGGCCCAACCACCACTTTACAACACTAACTATATTATACTATAGTATTACTCTTACATGTACGGATTTAATGTTAAAAATCTTCATGAAACACTCTTCAGTTGGTTTACAGAATTTTTTCTACTTTTCCATTTTGTCATATTAACCTCCAAAGTACTTCTACATGCAGAGACTAAAGTTAGTCTCTCTACACCTGACAGTTTGCTTGCAAACGCATTTGAGTCAATAAAACGCGTCTCTACAGCTGAGTTAACGCCTTTATATCAATATAACTCACCCAAGAGCGCTCGCATGGTTGTTCTTTGTGTCTAGGCAGTATCTTGTTCAAGGCTTCTTCTTCAGGCTGTGTTAGTGCTGTGTGAGCCGCATGAACTCTCCACCTCACTCACTGCATCACACAGCATCTCCAACCAGCAGCGTAACAACACAACACAGTCGTACCGTGGCCCGCGCTGATTGGCGCGCCTCCACCCGGAGACGACCTTAGCCAATAGGAGCTCGACGTGTAGTTCTGTGCCTTGGTGAGGTACGGTGGCTATGAGGTGGCAAAATAGTTTAATGAAATGTACAAAAGTAATTATGTATTGTAAATAGACTGTAGGTATTGTAACAAAAGTAATATATAATGACTAAACGTTGCTATTTTATTTTCCAATACACCCACGTGACCCATTTTAATGTAAGATAAAGACAATTACATACTTGTGATATTTATAATGTTATACTTATATGAATTAGGATGTAATAATAAAATATAGACGCATGTTCAAAGAAAGATTTTAATTTCAGTCATATTATCATCAAATTAACATAATAGGTATGAAATTACTTTAAAAAAAACACAAAGAGTATAAAAATATAAGGGTGTTCTTCAAGCTATTTTAAGTAAATATAATCATTAGAATATTATTGATTGTGCACATCTAGAATGTCCCTTTTAGCTGTAATTGTGTAAAATTAAGCAAATAACATGATGAACATATTATATAACTATGTATGATACATAAAATGTCAGCTGTGAGATTAGCCTTAGTAAAGGTCAACCATTTTATTCCATTAAAATGTTTAAAATGTCATTTGCATTACTTCTACCACAGAATGTTATTAAACACAAGTTGAGATGTGGAGGAAATGTTCATGATGTTCAGAAATAAGACTAAAATTAAAATATTAGTGATAGACACTGTTAAACACTGTAATTAGACAAATGAATCATATCAAAGTTTTTTAAGAGAGTCCACAGTGCCAAAAGAACTTATAGTTGAGGAACACCCGTAAAAAGCCTCTATACATTCTGTTGTCAAGAGCCAAACACCATTTAATAATATTAACAACAGACAGATGATCTCATACTCATATTTGCATACAATAAATATAATGACATGCATTTGTAAATTAATGTATTTAAATGTATTTAATCAGCTGTGATTGTACATGATGCCATCCATTTCAATAATCTGTTTTGTGCATATTGTGCTGGTAGCAGGTGATTGATCAGGTTATCCTGAGATGTTGAAGATCTTCTGGGTGAAAGCTGAAGGCAGAGAAAAGAACAGGAGACCCAAAAAGATCAGCCCGGTTATGCTGAGCAGAGTCACCACTGTGGCCAACTTATACTGCCGCCAACCCATTATGCAGGTCACCCGTATTGGACTCAACAGCCACGACAGGCTAGTAGTTGGACGACTGTGTGAAAGAGAACAGGGTTTTATCTCACACACATCCATGCATACCCACACAATGGAAACAAGAAACATGTTTTTATCTCAATGAGTTCATTTTATTTTCTTCATACCGACAAAAATAAATAAATCAATCCATATTGCACACTTGTAAACAAGAATTAAAAATACACTCTTTTTATATAAACAAGCCAAAATCAGTGCAAACTAGTCAATGGTCAAATGCCATTCATTAAATAGAGCAACAGTACATGGCAAGCAAACAAGTACATACCAAGTAAATATACACAGCAAGCAAAATCAACAGTAGGAAGTATAAGAAAGAGCATTCTATTGTTTTATTTAAACTTGAAATGCCAAATGAAACATCATTCCCTTGCTAGTGTCTGTGTGTTTCTCTAAAGGATAAACAATGTTATCTTACTGGAGTGCAGAAGATTTGTGTCGTGGACTGAAAGTGCAAACATCAAGGCATAGTGAAATTAAATAACATATTGTATATATGAGGCCTGCAACTCTATCATACATTTTGTTTAGACCATAGCCACCGATGAACAAGTCATCTTTCTTGAGACAAAGTTGCATGCTTATTGTGGTTTTAGCAGCGACACATACACGTCTAGACGATAACAACAAAATCTAATAATCTGAAGCAGTGCATTCATATGAACATTTGAACGGATACCAGAAATGCTAGTCCAGCCGGTTTAATTAATTTTGTACCAAAAATAAACAGTGCTGCTTTCATTTTCTTCATATGATTAATCAATCTTGAAATGTACAAACAGACAGATAAATAACAAAATTGATCTTTTCCTGGTAAGACATGCAAATTGATACCGAAAAAGTCAAGATATTTGATACGTTATGCTTAGTGTGCAACTATGAAGGATGGTAAACTCTTGAGATATCATTTGAAAATAAAAGAAGTGCTGTAAATTGTAACCACATATTAGAAAAGGGACACTTGAGAGGTCAAGGGCAAATTAGAATCTCTCAAATGAACCTTTCTGACCCCTCTTTAGGCCCCAAGCAGCTTCTTGACCAGATAGCCTGGCATGCTGTAGAGAAACAGGCCCACCATGATCAGCAGCAGCAGAGCCAAGACGATCTTGATGATGAGCCACTTGTAGCGGTTGCATATCAGGTAGCGGATGGCCTTCAGCGGGCTCAAAAACCACAGGAAGGTGGTGTCAGGCCGGCTGTGATTGGAAGTGGTGGAGGTGGTGAAGGGGTTGCAGGTAAGAAGTGGTGAGTTGAAAGTGAAACCATGGATGATGGAGAAAGAGAGGTAATACAAATGTTAGTGGTTAGTAAGATGACTGGTAACAAGACTGAAAAGTTGTAAAATCTCTTAAAAGGCATATTAACCATTTAAAGGGATAGTTCACTTAAAGGGACAGTTCACCCAAAAATGAAAATGTGATATTTATCTGCTTACATCCAGCGCATCCAAGATGTAGGTGACTTTGTTTCTTCAGTGGAACACAAATGATGATTTTTAACTCCAACCGTTGCGGTCTGTCAGTCATATAATGCATGTCAATGGGAATTCAATTAAAAAAAAACATGCACAGACAAATCTAAATTAAACCCTGTGGCTCGTGACGACACATTGATGTCCTAAGACATGAAAAGATCGGTTTGTGTGAGAAACTGAACAGTATTTATATCATTTTTTACCTCTTATATACCACTATGTCCAACTACCTTGAGCATCTAGTTGGTGAGGTCTGAAAAAGCGCTCTGATGACGGAAGTGATCTCTCGCGTGTATATGTCTAAGAGTTCAAGCGATCACTTCCGGCATCAGAGTGCATTCAGACCTCACCAACCGGATGCTCAAAGAAGTTGGACATAGTGGTGTTTTAGAGGTAAAGAATGATATAAATACTGTTCAGTTTCTCACACAAACTGATCATTTCATGTCTTAGGACATCAATGTGTCGTCACGAGCCGCAGGGTTTAATTTGGATTTGTCTGTGCAGGTTTTTTTGACTCTTATAGATGGAATTCTCATTGACATGCATTATACGACTGACAGTTAAAAATCATCATTTGTGTTCTACTGAAGAAACAAAGTCACCTATATCTAGGATGCCCTGGGGGTAAGCAGATAAACATCACATTTTCATTTTTGGGTGAACTATCCCTTTAAAAATGAAAATTTGTTAAGTGAACATGAATATTGCAGTGTTTATTATAAATGTACATATATATAACTCCCACTTGCAATGACATCTCTTTTCTGATGACATGTGCGCCAGGGCACTCACTTGAGATCGCAGCTCTTACAAACAACAACGATCCAATCAATTCCCGATGGACAAAATCAAGTCCCACTCTGTGTTGTAGAGGCCGTTTCACTAGGATATACATCCCAATAGTAAAAAAAGGCTATTGCAACTTCCATTTCATGGCCGCTTTAATGCCATTCTAAACCTGTATGACTTTCTTTTGCTGAGCACAAAAGAAGATATATTATACAATGTTTTTTTGTCCAACACTTTTGTGTTTCACAGGAAAAAGAAAAAGCCACACAGGTTTGGAAGGACAAGAGGGTGAGTGAATGATGGCACAACCGCAAACTATTCCACAGAGCTGATAAAAACATTTGCCTAGGTCTGCCGCGTATGTGAGTGATACTGTAAATTTGCAGTGGATTTAGCCCAGAGAAGTAAAATGACAGGCAACAAAGGTAAGTTCAGAAAGCACAGTAGCAAACAGTCAACTAAAAATATAATAAAATCCATAATAAATAATTCAAACAGACAACCTGAGGCAAATAACAACCTCAAAGACCCGAGGTACAACACGGCACACAGATATGCAGTGAGAAAGAGTTGGGATGACAAAATGGAAAACATTTAATCACCCTCAATCCCTCAGGTCAATGTTGTAGGCCTTTAAAAATGGTATGAGTAACAAAAGGGCAGAAATACACTGTGAATGGTGACATTCCACAGCTTGAGCTTAAAGGTTTGCTCAGAAAGAGACAGAAAGCGGAGAAAGCAGATGCAGTGAGAGTGGGCTACCAGTGGTCTTCCCCTCTCTCCTCACGCCCCTAGGAGTTTCTTGACCAAGTATCCAGGAATAGAGTAGAGGAAGAGCCCAACGAGGAGTAGGAGGAGCAGCAGGGCCAGAGCCTTCAGGATCAGCCAGCGGTAGTTGTGCCAAATGAAGTATCGTATGGACTTCAGAGGATTCATGAACCACATTAGACTGGTGTCTGGACGACTTTTTCCAAAACAGGAATGGGGGTTGGAATGAAGGAAACGAGCGGGAAAGGGTAGGCGAGGGAAAGGGCAGTCACAGGAGGAAGGAAGGATGTGAAAGAGGAGAGTGGGAGTATTAGAAAGGGAAGTTAACACTTTCAGAGGGGCATTCTTCACTGGAGAGAACGCTTCTGACTTAAGCCCACTTTATGTGTCAGTGTTTGTGCCATACCTATAATTATCTACAGTATTTATAAGGGTTATATTCTATAGCTGTATAATTAGCACATCCTCATCAGATAGACTTTATATCCAAAATAATCCATGTATGCTGTCTACTATGGAAGCATGTTTCCACCTCAGACTAATCACTAAATTAATAAAAGGGTAAATGTTTGTATTTTATACATGCAGTTCTTTTGAAGATTCTATTCATCAAAGAATCCTGAAAAAATATATCTCAGATTCCACAAATATTTCAAGCAGCACAACCATTTTAACACTGATAACAATAAGAAATGTTTATTGAGCACCAAATCAGCATATTATAATGCTGGGTGAAATTATATTTTAGAATTGATTAAAATAGAAAATATCACAATTAGGGCTGCACAATTAATTGAATTTCTAATTGTGATTACAATTATGGATGCCACAATTACATAATCATTCAAAGGTGTACTTACAAAAAAAAAAAAAAAAAAAAAAATGTCCATATGTCCAATATTTTAATTATAATTATAATTGCATGCATATTTTTACTTTTTTTTTTAAATTTAAATAAGAAACCAAACCAATGTATAGTTGATATTTGAGGCTTAATGCAATAGAAAAGCAAGTTTTTCAGGAAAAGCAAGTTTTTCAGGAAGAGTGTTTTCAGCTTGTTTATTTTCATATAAAATTATGGCATGCAGTTGCTTCAAACAATGGTATAATTTGTATAAAATGGTAGAAAAGCTATTCAAAATTAATTAATTAATAATCACAATTACAATTTCAAGGGAATAATCAACAATTAATGATTTTTGTCATAATCGTGCAGCCCTAATCATAATATAATTAATTATAATTTTCGATCAGCCTTGGTGAGCATATAGTAAGAAACGTCTTTCAGAAACATTAAAAAAATCCTACTGACTAATGGTAGTGTATCTCAGTTTCAACTTATTTCTCATAACTGCAAATGTATTTCTTATACTAGCTATTTTATATCTCACAACTGCAACTTTATGTTTCACAGCACAACTTTATTTTAAACTTTATCTCACAATTACCCTTTTTATTTTTTACTCTTGATGCAAAAACAGACTTTCATTGTCTACTCTAGAGTATATGAGATATAATATATTGCATTTTTATACATAAACTGAAACTGCATTGTTTTTCAGCACCATGTGAGTAGAAGCAATTGTGTGTACATGAGCTGCTTATTCTCTTACTTTGGTTTCTCAAGTGGCTCAGGTTCGTTCCGTCCAAGGCCGACTGGACTTTTCTCTGCCTCCTCCACTGTCATTAGATGGAGCTCTGCCTCCACTTTTCCCTGCAAGCACGACATGGTTGCAAAGTTAATGAGCTAACCTTATGCAATCATTTCAATACACCACATGCTGGTTAATTATCAAGCAGTAGTCAAACAACATTTAGATAATTGTATTAACTCACCGTGAGCTCAAATTCATCATTCTCATCTCGAGCCACAAATGGCCACCAGCCCTTCACTCTCTTCTGTTTGAAGATGGAAATGGTAGGCAGCTCATGTTCTTTAAGAACCATGTTGAGAGAGCACTGCTTGGCTGTTTTTGCCCCACGGGGAAATTTATTTAAGTCCAACTCAATCGCACCTGTGGAAATAATCACAGGCGGCATGAAAAATGTATTTTGTTTTGGAATGAAACACATGAACTTTTAATTGAGCACATTATTAAGGAAAATAATTCAGTTATTTTTCAAATCCAAAATTATTTTGCTGTACATGCAAATACCTAATAATATGTGTGTTTTGTCTTTTTAAATTGTGAGCATACCCAGGAAATCATCAGCAGAGAAGTGGTCAGCATCCCATACTTGAAGAGTGAGTCGTGCAGGAATCTTGTACTCTGTCTCATCCCAGGAAAACATGGATTCCTTCTTGGAAATGACTATCTTCTCCTCAGCCATGAGATAGTCAAAGGGGAAAACAAAGCGCCAGTTGAAGTTTCCCTCTCCAGTTAGAGAGTGATAATGCACGTCTGTATCCTGTTTATCCTCCTGCTGTCCTTTTAGCCAGCTGAGCAGGGAGACGATTTTCAATTGTTAGAAGTGGCACAATAATCTTTTAATATTTATACAAAAATATACAAGCATTACAAACATACCACATATGGTCATCAATGACATGATAAAACATGCAAAAATGTTCTTTTAAAGTGCATTTAGATATTTGTAAATGTGTGAAATGTATAGACAAGAATACTGAATAGACAACATGCATATAATAGCATTTACACGTATCAAGTTGATGCTCAATACTGGATCAGGAAACTGAACAAAATAAAAATACTACCCCGTGGTCATTGCAGTTAGATGTTATTAAAAGGTTAGTTCACCTGAAAATGAAAATCCTGTCATTAATTACTCACTCTCATGTCATTCCACACCCGTAAGACCTTCGGTTCATCTTCGGAACAGAAATTAAGATATTTTTTATAAAATCCGATGGCTCAGTGAGGCCTCCATTGCCAGCAAGATAATTAAAACTTTCAGATGCACAGAAAGGTACTAAAGAAATATTGTAAACAGTTCATGTGACTACAGTGGTTCAACCTTAAAGTTATGAAGCGACGAGAATAACGACTTTATTCAACAATATCTAGTGATGGGCGATTTCAAAACACTGCTTCATGAAGCTTTGAAGCTTTACAAATCTTTTGTTTCGATTCAGTGGTTTAGAGTGTGAATCAAACTGCTAAAGTCACACCCCCCAGTGGTGAACCATTGAAATTTCAAAACACTTATGATGTAACAAAGCCTTGTCTACTGAAATCACGTGACTTTGGCAGTTTGATACACGCTCTGAACCACTGATTCAAAACAAAAGTTTCGTAAAGCTTCGAAGCTCAAAAAGTATTCTCGTCGCTTCATAACATTAAGGTTGAACCACTTTAGTCACGTGAACTGTTTTAAATATGTTTTTAGTACCTTTCTGGGCATTTGAAAGTGTTAATTATCTTTCTGCCAATGGAGGCCTCACTGAGCAATCCACGGGTGTGGAACGACATGAGGGTGAGTCATTAATGACAGAATTTTCATTTTTGGGTGAACTAACCCTTTAAACATTTTAACAAAGTCCGAATTAATACTGTACTGAAGATCACCAACGTATTACTCAGAAGAGTTATGTGCTTGTAACTCTTTAATAATATAATTTGAAAGAGAGTGCATGTAATTACAAACACACTCTCTGGAAATAGAAAAGAAAAATAGATGCTTGACCTGACATCTAGTCAATTATCTGCAAGTTGTGAGGCTTGCATCTGCAGAGCTTACCAGTTTGAAAGAGTAGTCTGTCCCAACAGCATTACATTATATAGGGCTACTGTAGTATGTATTTCTTTAAAACCATTAGTAGCCAACTATATGGATCAGATACATGCATAACTGTATGCGTAACTTTACAAAATGCATATATTCAGACCTTAAAAATATGTTGGTATGCAAATGCCACATGTCAGATAGGTTTTGGCATGCAAACAGACATATCTTGTGCTTTCATGCAGTATTTGATACTGTGAAAGACATCTCAGTCCCCAAGACATACTAAACAAAAATGGCTCTATAAACCAAGACCATACCAGTTATTAACCCTTTGATGCGCAAGCTATGAAAACCCCTTCTAATGCGCAACATGGTCAAAAATTACCCGTATTCATTTCCTATGTAATTTTAATCATGGTTGAGTGTTTCTTTGCTGAATCTTTGAAAGAAATGTATTTTATCATTCATTTATTCCAGGTATTCCTTAAATATCTTGTTTTTGATTGTCAAAAATCATTATGTTCATTTTTTCTTTCTTACTTTATAAACAAACACAGTTTTTGTATGTCTACATCAATTTTACACAGATGGGTCAAAAATGACCCGTATTCATTTCCTGTGTTATGTCAATCATGGCTGAGTGTTTCTTTACTGAATCTTTGAAAGAAATGTAATTTGTCATTTATTTATTCCAGGTATTCATTAAATATCTTGTTTTTGATTTTCACAAATCATAGCTTTTGTATTTCTACATCAATTTTACACACATGGGTCAAAAATGACCCATATTAGAAACCTTTGCAAATTTTTGCAAGTAGGAACATATTTACTGCAGACAACTATTCATCTACCACACATTTCACATCTCAACATGGCTGCTTTTGTATATTTGATGGATGAAAGTCATATTATATTTCATATAATAGGCTATATATTATATTTCATAATTTTTATTTTTTGTCATAAACCAATGCTACTGGTCACCTTTTACATCTATCAGTATTCCTGAAAAGTAACATTTTGAACAAGGTTTCTGTCCAACAGTGAAAATATATAATAAGTGTATTTGAATTTGAATATTTGAATATTCTTGTGCTTTTGATTTTCTTTATCTAGAGTGTTAATGGCTGGTCCTCAACAGAACTGAGGTGGATGATGACATCACTGTAAAAAAAAGCTGAAAGTATACTTTGCGTACAGTCGAACACAATTTAAATGTGTATGTGCAGGTTGCACATGCACAGTTACAGAAATCTGGTGGAAATTATAAAAAGTTACAAAAATCTGTATGCTGACCCTCATGTACGCATAAAACGTGAAGTATACTTTGGCCTTTAGAAAGATAATGACACAAAAAAAAAAATTCATTCAAAAAGAAAGGAAATAAATAAATAAGGATTTGTTTATTGAGTAATACCTGAATGATGAATGATGAAATGAATTTATTGTAATATATGCAATATAGAAAATAACTCATTCAGGTCACTTTAGACCCATGTTGTATATGTCCAAAACTGTTACTTTTCAGGAACACTGACAGACTTAAAGGGTGACCAATTGCATTGATTTATGACAAAAAATAAAAAATAATGAAATATATAGCCTAATATATTAAATATAATAAGACTTGCATCCATCAAATATACAAAAGTAGCCTTGTTAAGATGTGAAATGTGTGGCAGATGAACAGTTGTCTGCAGTAAATATGTTCCTACTTGCAAAAATTTGCAAATATTAAAGATTTCTATATGGGTTATTTTTGACCCATGTGTGTAAAATTGTTTTAGAAACTGCATTTGTTTATAAAGAAAGAAAGAAAAAAATAAACAATTATTTGTAGAAAATCAAAAACAAGATATTTAATGAATACCTGGAATAAATAAATGACAAAATAAATTTCTTTCAAAGATTCAGCGAAACACTCAGTCGTGATTGAAATACCATAGTAAATGAATACGGGTCATTTTTGACCCATGTGTGTAAAATTGTTGTAGACATACAAAAACTGTGTTTGTTTATAAAGTAAAAAAGAAAAAATGAACATAATGATTTTTGACAATCAAAAACAAGATATTTAAAGAATACCTGGAATAAATGAATGATAAAATATATTTCTTTTATAGATTTAGCAAAGAAACACTCAACCATGATTGAAATTACATAGGAAATGAATACGGGTCATTTTTGACCCATGTAGCGCATTAGAAGGGTAGTGATACAAAAATGATTTTTATTCAAAAAGTAAGAAAAAAAAATTTAAATGAGGATTTGTGATGATCAAAAAGAAGTTAATTGAGGAATACCTGGAATACTGAATGATGAAATTAATTTCTTGTAAAGATATAGAAAATAAAAACTCAGCCGGGTCATTTTTGACCCATGTTGTGCATCAAAGGGTTAAATATTACATTAATTATTAATTTTATTAATATTTTTATATCAATTATCAAGGGAATTTAACTGAAAAGACAATTGAATGAATGTAAATAATATTAAATCAGAAAAAATTAAATCAGAGGTGATAACTCAAAAGCAGCATCATTTTGAATGATATGGTCCTGTTTAACTTGGATCTGCATGGAAGGTGGTATTCGTTCATTGGTTGTGAATGGAAGGGGGAGGTACAAATTTCTGCAGGCGGTGGGCAGAGCGGTCAAGCCATGCGATTGTATCGTCTTTACCCCCTGACATAGATGTCAGACATCTTCTCTCCTGTCATGAAAGCATCGTCCTCTAGAACTACGTCATCAGTGTTCCAAATAATAACACGAAGCTCAAAGCTAGATAACAGCACAGCAATGACGTGGGGGGCAGGGAGGGGGGATAGACAAAATAACACCAAACGCAACAAGAGAGACAAACAACAAAAGGAAACAGAAACAAAAAAAAAACAAAACAAAAGGTAACCGATTAACCACACACTTTTCACACACCTGCCCATACCTACCCCCTCACAAATATGTCACTGGACTTTTCCCCTGTGAAGTAATCATCATCTTCCAGAATTACCTCGTCAGTATTCCATATTATCACCCTGAGCTCATATCTGGGAGATGAGTGGAGGGGAAGGAAAAGAATGGGATCATCATCTCACAACCCAAAAATGTAATTGGTTTGATTCAAATGAAAAATATTACTTAAGATTATAATTTAATATAACCAAAGTAAAAAGGTAAAAACTGCTCCATAAAGACATGTGATTGACCTTTTTACTTTCTTAATGGAAATTCCCGGTCTTATAATTGATTCAAAGTTGTCTTCGTAATCAGAACGTAATAGTCTGCTCTTCCTCTGAAATAACTTTCCTTTTTTAAAATTTAGTCTGTGTGCACTATTGGATAATGGTATTCAATATGCAAACAGCTTTTTAGGCATCATTTTAGCAAACTCTGGTCTGGCTCTTTTCTGTAGCGCTCACTTTTCACGATTCAATCCTATCCAGATTAAATCAGATTCCGCTTTACATTTTTTTATTTCTACTTCATTATGCTGTGCACTCAGAAATGGGCTGCAATTTACATTTATGTCAATAAACTGCACATTTTGACTTTTTGCAGTGCATGAATATCTCAGACTCAAGTAGGAGAGTTTCATAATACAGGCCTTATTAAAAATGTTCACATTCTTTAGATGATTAATATGAAAAAATAAAGGAAGATGAGAGGTGTGAAGCTGGCAAAATATGAGATGAAAAAGAAAAAGGGCAGTGTGTTGTATCTACAAACTCTGGGTGAGAAAGAGTGTTTTATATCTAAGCTGTAGCTGAATCACAGTAGTACCTCTGTAGTTAAACTCAGGTAAAAACTATTATAGTAGACAATTATGAAAAACAAGTGAAGTAAAAAGACTTTCTGCACTTTGGTAATTCGCCAGTCACATCTTCATCCAAAGCTTTTAAGTCATCCAAAGAATATTAATTGCACAAGCAGTCCAGATAACAAAGCAATCTGTTCCTTGCTTAAGGGTGTAATGAACTAAGAGTGAGAATGAGATCCAAGCATGACTGATTATTAAAGCTTCCTATCTTTGTCTCATTTTCTTCAAGGCTAAACTCAGTGATGCACATATCAAAATAACATTTTGTACCTAGAGACTTTAAAGGATTAGTTCACTTCAGAATTAAAATTTCCTGATACTTTACTCACCCCCATGTCATCCAAGATGTTTATGTCTTTCTTTCTTCAGTCGAAAAGAAATTATGGTTTTTGAGGAAAACATTCAAGGATTTTTCTCCATATAGTGAACTTCAACTGCTGCCAACGGGTTGAAGCTTCAAAGGGCTCTACATGATCCCAGCCGAGGGTCTTATCTAGCAAAATGATCTATCATTTTCTAAAAAAAATAATAAAAAATAAAAATTTATACTTTTTAACCACAAATGCTCGTCTTGCACTAGCTATGTGATGCGCGACACATTAGGTTATCACGTTGGAAAAGTCACTCTGACATTTTTTTTTGTAAAGGCCGTTTGACTTAGTCTTTTTTTTCCTCAAAAACCTTAATTTCTTTTCAACTGAAGATAGAAAGACATAAACATCTTGGATGACATGGGGGTGAGTAAATTATCAGGAAATTTTCATTCTAAAGTGAACTAATCCTTTAAGGAAAAAACCTGTAAAAATGAATGCAACATTATGTACAAATTAAATATTAACGCTTTAACTGCATTAAGATTACAATAGCACCAAAAGCAACAAAAGTCTCACTGATCCAGATTCAAAATGTGTTCAAAATGGTGTATAGAGTAAACTGAGACTGAACAGAATTATCTACCTCTTTGGTTTGCGTGGTGATATGTCAATGGCTGGTCCTGGTGCTGGTACATCCATAGGAAACATGTCCACCCACATTTCAATCCTTCCCTGCGAGATTATGAACATTTGAAGAGTTGAAAGTTAGTTACAATTTGACAAATTGATGACGTACCATTTTGCTTTATTTTTCCTAAACATTCTTTTTCTTTTCAGTGACGATACATTTTTCATTTACATTCCCTCATTTATCAAGCATAAACTGATAAAAATCAAGCATCTGTTTATGCTATGTTATCTGTCATCCTCTGAATTTGTTACCAAAGAAAGGAAATTCAGCAAGGCCACCTGATGAACCTTGGAATATGTCCTTGGTAATAAGAGCTGTATTTTGTTGCACACACTTGCATACCTGCTCTATGCCTGGCTTGTCGGGGTTGAGGAGCGGCCTGGTCTCCACATGCTCAGGGATGAGTTTGCAACCAACACGTGGGATCTCCTCCCAATGCCTAAGAACTGTAAGAGCCAAGTGCTCTTCTGTCTGCTTTCTCAGACCTGTAAGCCAAACAAAATGGATATATTTTCATATATGATAGGAGAAAAAAAAACTTCTTAAATATAAGCTCTTAAATGTCTCACCACTCTCATCCTCCATTTCTGTTGGCCCCAGAAAGATGCGGTTTGCAACTTTGACCTTCCCACCTGGTCCATAGTGGGGTCCATCCAATTTACCTTCTTTGCACAACTTAGCAAGGATCTGTGTTGGTTTCTGAGGGTCCCGCCATACATTGTAACCATGGCTGGATGGATGCACAGTGAGATAGACAATTTATTTTAGTTTAACACATTTATTTAAGAAGGTTAATTATAAAGACTTTATGTTTGCCTTGGACATATAAAAAAACTTGATTAAATGGATTATTCTGGGTATGGCTGTTCTCTTATCATATTTATGACATATGCAATTAATTAGATAAATTTGATGTCACATTATGTAAAATAAAATGAATCGATTGACAACCCCAAAATGAAAATACTTTAACATGTTGTTCTATAAAGATTCGAGTGGTTCATGGTCAATGTGTTGCTCTCCTATATCAAGTAAAATAGGAGCGCAGAGAGTACTCACACAGAGTAGTTGGAGGCGATACCACACGTGGCTCTGTGTTTGCTGTAGTATCTATTCTCCAAATCAATCTTAGTCTCACCAATCAGGTCATCAGTTCCGACTAAATCCCAGTCATATACTGCCACAGTCAGCATGGACTCCATTGGGAATGTGGCCTCTATGTCAAATGACCTTAAGGGATAGAGAGAGAGTGTGTGCTATACATGAAGTGCTTTCAAGAAATTACTATGTTCTAGCTTGAGCTCAAACTAATTCATTGGTTTGGTTGGTTTACAATAGTATAGCCTACTCACTTTCCAAAGACAGGATTCAGCTGCTTGGATATATAGTTCTCCTTGTCCCGAATCTCTGACTTTCCCAATCGGATGACTATATAAGGGTCGGCTTTACCATTTATATCTGCAGGATGCAGGTCTGTGGCCTGAGAAGAGAGTCATGTTACTTTAGCTGACACGGTACAGCATTAATAACGCATACGATTCAGAGTTGAATTCACTTACTCTAATGATATAAATCCTGATGAGAACATTGATAGGGTCATTGTGAGGAATACTTTGGAACATTCCCATGTTCGGGTCAAATCCTGCCTCCCTGGTGATGTCCTCAGACAGGGGTAGTTTATACATACAGAGGGAGCCCTGGTTCATAAGGAGACCAATTCAAATATCAAAATGGCATGTTTATACTCTAATTTCTAAAAGAAATTCTTTATATTGTATTATATATATGTATATATATTCTTACCTTGAATCTGCCCACAATTCTGTCATCATCAACCACATTGTGGTCATCATCATCTCCAGCCTTTCCTCTATACAGGTTGAAGGTGTGGAGCCAGTCCTCAAAGTTACCATACTCACACTCCAGCTCTTTATTGTACACCTGAGATAAAAGTGTTTATATTTATGTTGAAATTGGGTTAAATTGCTTCAGATCACAGTTCATTTAGCTAATGTGATCTATCAGTTAAATGTTTGGGGTCTGGAATTGTTTTAATGTTTTTAAAAGAAGTTTCTTACATTCACTAAGGCTACATTTATTTATGTATAATATTATGAAATGAAAATAAGAATTTTCAGCCGCTATTATTCCAGTCTTCAGTGTCACATGATCCTTCAGAAATGATTCTAATATGCTGATTTGGTGCACAAGTAACATTTCTTCTTATTATTAGAGTTAAAAATGGTTGTGTGGCTTAATATTTTTGTGGAAGCCATGGTACTTTTCAGGATTTTTTCATGATTAGAAAATTCAAAAGGACACCATTTATTTGAAATAAACATTTTTTGACATTGAAAAAAATCTTATAGACCCCAAACTTTTGAACAGTACTGTAATAAGTAGTCAAGAAGATGCACTGACCATAAGTTCATCAACTTTTGGTTTTGGAGGTCGTTTTTCTGTGCCATCATGGTTCTTCTTTTTGTCCTTGGAGCTCTTCTTGTCTTTGCTCTTCTCCTTGGGTTTGGTCCCTTTCATAGGAAATTCATCAGCTTTGATCTCTGAGGTTAGGGGTGAATGGACAGGTACAGGTGGAAATGAGAAACGGATGAGCACGACACCTACGAGGCCAATTTGAATGGGTGTTTGTAATGAACAATGATGTTTTCAAACCATGAGAGCTATTTTAAAAACCCAAACTAACATGGATTATGTATAATTTACAAGATGGATCTCTTCATTAAAAACATTAATTAAATGCACTACTCTTCATTCATATATTAAAATTATATACAATATAAATATAATATAATATAATATATATAATATTTAATATAATATATTAAAAAGTAATATGTGGAAAAATTTGATCCCAAAGTGGAGATTTTTTATAGTTTCTAAACGTTTCATGGCATGAAAAAAAGATAAATACAAATGGTTTTATGTGATGACTACAACGGTGATGGATGTGGGATGACAGTGCTCATCAGAACATGTTCCTAACCAGAACGTTAGCTCTATTCTGGAGCACAACACCTGGTCCATGCTAAAAGCGCTGTGGTTACCTGCACTCTCTGCTGCTATCTCCAAATCTTCTCTTTCCTCTGCCTCTGCTAAAGCGGCCTCCTGGACTCTGAGATTCTGTATTCACAGGAAGTATAATTCAGTAAAATATTACAGTATGATACAGTATTTATCAAATGTAAAGGATCTTTCCAAAGTTGAAATGAAAAGAAAGTTCCTTCCACCTCCATCATAGTCTCTATTGAAGCAAAATATTTGGACCACCAGTCCAACATGCTCTCATCTTGCTCCTCTTCCTCAAGGTCTTCTCCCTTCTTTTTCTTCTTCTTCTTTTTCTCTTTCTCCTTTTCGTCTTCGTTCTGTTTGCGCAAAGAATGATTATCGATGTTTATTTGATAATAAATGTTACGTGTTTATGTTGTTAATCCAATGTAATGAAAATGAAATCTAAAATATTTAAATCTGTCTAAACCAAACCAAGACTTACCAAGTCAACTTTAACAACAGCATCTGTGGTCTACAAGGACAGGACCACACAAAACATACATCAAATACAGACAACCACAATAGATTCTACAATAGCATACTAGCATACACATCACATGGCTGTTGTTAAAGTCACCATGAAATCTTGAAATTAATTTTTATGTAATATTGCAATATTATAAATTATTTATTGTGCACATTATTGTTTTTTTTATTTTTATTTATGTGCGCTTGTAATCTTTAATTAAAAAAATTCCCTCCCCTTGCAACGACCTCTGATGATGTTTACTGGTGCGAGGACGGGGCAACCTGTCACTCACATGAGATTGCAGTATTAGCAAAAAATCAAATCAATTCCAGATGGACAAACTCAAGTCCCGTACTAAATTTTTTCTTCTTCAAGAAGCCGGATATACATCACAATAGGGAAAAAAAGACTATCACAATTTCCATTTCATCTCGACTTTAAAATGGGACACTAACCTTAAAGAAGTAAAACAAACAGAACCACAGTAGGAACAAAAATACACCAAGACGAGCAGTTTTGTAAACTATAACAGCATAGCACATCTACTTACAGCATCGATCTTGACAACTGTGTCCATCTTCTTAATATTGGGTTCAGGGTCCATATTGACCACAATATCACCTGAGGGATGAGAAATGGTACGGGAGTGGGGACGGGAATGAGATGTCCCATTGGTGAGAGCCATGTAGCCATTGGCCAGTCTAGCTGGTGTGGGTTAGGATCATAAGATTTAGCAACCAATGACCCAAGACCAGCACCAGGACAGAAAGGTTAAGACCCATGAAGAGGGAAAGGAAGAAGGAATAGAGAAAAGTCAGAAAAGCTAGAAAAAGAAATGGTATGTACAAAGAAATCAAAGTTTTCTTATATACACACTACCATTCAAAAGTTTAAAGGTGTCCTAGAACCAGTTTTTACAAGATGTAATATAAGTCTAAGATGTCCCCTGAATGTGTCTGTGAAGTTTCAGCTCAAAATACCCCATAGTTGTTTTTTTTTTTTAACTATTTTGGGGCATCATTAACTATGCACCAAATCAGGCTGCGGCCACTTTAAATCTCTCGCTCCCTGCCCCCCCGAGCTCTCGACTATAATACAGTGCATTTACAAAGTTCACACAGCTAATATAACCCTCAAATGGATCTTTACAAGATGTTTGGCATGCATGCTGCATGCATGCTTCGGATCATGTGAGTATAGTATTTATTTGGATGTTCACATTTGATTCTGAATGAGTTTGATAGTGCTCCGTGGCTAAAGCTAACATTACACACTGTTGGAGAGATTTATAAAGAATGAAGTTGTGTTTGTGCATTATACAGACTGCAAGTGTTTAAAAATGAAAATAGCGACGGCTCTCTTGTCTCCGTGAATACAGTAAGAAACGATGGTAACACATTTAACAGTACATTAGCAACTTGCTAACGAAACATTTATAAAGACAAATATTACTAAAAATATCATGTAATCATGGATCATGTCAGTTATTATTGCTCCATCTGCCATTTTTCGCTATTGTCCTTGCTTGCTTACCTAGTCAGTTGTGCACAGATCAAGACGTTAATACTGGCTGCCCTTGTGTAATGCCTTGAACATGGGCTGGCATATGCAAATATTGGGGGCGTACATATTAATGATCCCGACTGCTACGTAACAGTCGGTGTTATGTTGAGATTCGCCTGTTCTTCGGAGGTCTTTTAAACAAATGAGATTTATATAAGGAGGAAACAATGGTGTTTGAGACTCACTGTATGTCATTTCCATGTACTGAACTCTTGTTATTCAACTATGCCGAGGTAAATTCAATTTTTGATTCTAGGGCACCTTTAAGGTTGGTAAGATTTTTTTTTTTATGTTTTTAAAAGCAGTCTCTTACAGTAAAAAATAAAATAAAATAAAAATAAAAAAATACAGTAAAAGCAATATTGTGAAAAATTATAATTTTATAATTTTATTTTGACATTTTAATATATGAAATTTATTGATGCAAAGATCAGCAGCCATTACTCCAGTGTCATATGAGCACCAGAAATCATTCTAATATGCTGATTTGCTGCTCAAGAAACATTTCTTATTAGTATCAATGTTTAAAATAGTTGTGCTACTTAACATTTTGTGGAAACTTTTGAATTCTTTGATGAACAGACAGCGGCATTTTTTAAACTGAAATCTTTTGTAACATTTAAATGTCTTTACTCTCAGTTTTGAACAATTTATTGCATCCTCGCTGAATAAAAGTATTGTCTTTCTTTCATTAAAAAAAAAAAAAAAAAAAAAAAAAAAAAAAATTAATTCTTACTGACCCCAAATGTTTGAACCGTACTGTAAGCAATTTTAAACAAATCACTTGATATATAATTTAGGGTTGTGCAGTATAGGATGCTAAACATAACCATGGTAAAATATCATAATTTGATGCAAAGCATAAAAGTTCATGCACTGATGAGTGAAATCTGACCAGCTTTACATATGTGACTTCATAAATAAAATCAGATGGCATGTTTAACAAATGTTAAGTAATTTGTCATCTTTGCATGCTAGAATTTAATTATCATTATCAACAATTTTTTTATACAAATACGAATTAGAAAATCATTGAGAAAGTTATATTATATCACATTGTTATACTTAATTATTACAGATTTACAGTGAGTATATGTGTATATGACAGGTACCTGTGTGAGCCCAGTTGTTAGTAGTCTTGTCTGGGGTGCTGTAGATAAACTTGCGAAGGCTGGTCACAGCATGAGACCCCACCAAGGTGTATCGTCCGAATGCCCTACAGTCCACCACCCGAATATTGAGGGGTGGATGGAGTAGTTCATTTTCTGGCAGATCCTGCAGCACAAGATTACTTGAGTTAATTTTTTAAATCAAAAATAAAGTGGAGAAAGATTTTATTCCATATAGGCTATACATTTTCTCACCACTTCAAACCACTTGACTAATGTGCTGAAGTTTGGATTCTTCTTGTAGTTCTGAATGAGGGCTGACTGAACTCCTTTCCCTGCACACTCAATGTCCACACGAGGCCTGTCCACCTGTGCCAGGTTGATTCTTTTGAGGTCCCTCAGACCCCAAAACAGGACCTGGAGAGAAACAAAGACCGTGAGTTCAACATTACTGATGCAAATTGTTAAAGGGATAGTGCCCTGCACATCTGGTTAATGAGGTAAAAAAATGCATTCTGATGACGGAAGTGATCTCTTGCACTTTGCTTCAATGAGTGCGAGACATCACTTCCATTGTCAGAGCGCGTTCAGACCTCACTAACCAGATGTGGAGGGCAGTTGGACATAGTGGTGTTTTAGAGGTAAAAAATGATATAAATGCTGTTCGGTTTCTCACACAAACCAATCATTTTGTGTCTTAGGACGTCAATGTGTCGTCACGAGCCGTAGGGTTTAATTTTGATTTGTCTGTGCATGTTTTTTTGACTCTTATAGATGAAGTTCCCATTGACACGCATTATACGACTGACAGACCGCAACGGTTGGAGTTAAAAATCATCATTTGTGTTCTACTGAAGAAACAAAGTCACCTATATCTAGGATGCCCTGGGGGTAAGTAGATAATCATCAAATTTTCATTTTGGGGTGAACTATCCCTTTAAGAATCTTTTTTTGGCTTTCTATGGCTGCTTTCACCTCTATGCGATATCTGCTGAGAACTGGTCGTATGCCTAATGGAACAGGCAGAATGGGCCCGCGGTCAGAATCAGTTGGACCATCAATTGGAGGAAGTGCTGCCCGCCCTGCTGGACCAATCTGTGGATAAACAAATATTTAAGAATGAAAATATATAACTCATTAACTGATGAAATAATAAAGTAATTACTGACTAATAGTAATACTGATTAAATCCTCATTTAAAAAAAAAAACAAAAAACTCATGCCTTGTAAAACAGGAAAAGCAAAAGCACAGCAATAGCAAAGAGGATGAAGTCACTTAGACAAGAATGGAAAACAAAGAAAAGAATTAAAGAGAAAGTGTTATTTTGTTTATTGCACCTTGATCTGAGGCACAGCAAAGTCATGGACAGCAATAAGAGCCCTTCTGATCTCCTCATCATCATAAGGAATCTGTCAAAGTTTCCATGCAAGAGTAAAGCAGAAAGATAGGACAGAGGATTGCAGAAAAATTTGATGGGAAATGACAAAAAGATCAAGAATCAAAGACAAGTGGGAGGAAAAGTGACAGAATGATCTGCTATTTAAGCAACATTTACTGTATGAATAGATAGGCTAAGCATTGACTGAGAGTCCACTCAAGATTGGAGTATGTAAATGTTGATCACAACCACTGTGTACCAGCCATACCTGCAGTAGTTCAAAAGCAGCTAACAGATCTCCTGCAGTGCAGTTCCCTCTGTAGATCTGATAGTACTCCAGCTGGGGGGGAAACCGCGGGGGCCCGTAGTGTTCATCAACCATCTTAGTTAGTGGCTTTGCAAAAGTTCGCCCAATGAACTCAGCTTTCCCCTGGATGCCACACACACACAAAAAAAAAGCCAGTTGCACTACTGCCTCTGAACACCAGGGGTCAGTGTGGCCACATTCCTTGTAAAAATAACTTTCACATCATGGATACTGCATTGCTGGGGCTTTAAAATCAAACTTTAGTTGTCAATTATAAATATTTTGGTTAAATGCTGAACATAAAGGTTTGCATTCACAAAAGTCAAATTCTGCTTTTGTGTGGTTTCTTTATCTGTGCTCAATCACTCTCTAAATGTTAAAAAAACATCATTTATATTATACCTGACCTTGGCCCTCAGCTGTCAATGAAATAAACCACAGCAATAATTACTACAAACTACTGTAGAGACTACAACTACAAAGAAACATCCATTTGTTAACCCCCTGAACTGTCACAACCAAAGGAATGCAAGAGGTAGTTTATCGCCACAGGAAATTGCCTTTTTATCACCAAGTAAGTAAGGGAAATGGCGAGAAGAAAGATTCGTTCTAGTTTTTGGGACAGACTCCCAAACAATCCTACTTCTTGCATGCCTTGTTGAATTCAGCTATCTATGCAAACACAGATTGACAGTAGTGTTGAAATATGTTCACACTCTACTTAGCCAAAACGCCGTCCAACAAAAGGGCAGGACCAGAAGATTTTAAACAGGAAGAAACATCAAGTCAGGACAATAGAGCACATTTTCACACACTCTTAATGTGATGCAAACATTGTTTAGTGAACTAGCAAACAATGACATTTAATTTTAGATATTTTATTTGTGGCTAAAAGACTTATATAAACTTACCACAGTGTCTTGGTCGTACAGTTCAATGACTATGATTGGAGGGTCGTCACGGAGTTCACCGGCCTCACCGTAAAGTTCAACATTATCAAATACGAGCAACTGATCCCATGTAGGACAGAGAGTCTCACTGAGGACCTGAAATATATCACATACACATTCATGGATGATTCATCGGTTAGGAGAACCTTTCTGTCCTTTAAAAACAAAACAAAAATGTAATTCTAAAATTAAAAGGTCAGGACATAATATCTTTAGACTAGTTAAATGTGTCTATTTAATGACTTTTTCCTCATTTAAAGGTGCCCTAGAATTAAATATTGAATTTATCTTGGCATAGTTGAATAACAAGAGTTCAGTACATGGAAAAGACATACACTGAGTTTCAAACTCCATTGTTTCCTTCTTCTTATATAAATCTCATTTGTTTAAAAGACCTCAGAAGAACTAGCCTGAGTTCGTCATACTCATATTCTAGGAAGAATGTGAGTCTGATACTGCTCCTTTGCACTGGAATTATGGAACGTGTCTTAACCGAACCAGTAAAAAAACCCAAAAAACTCTGCACTCAATTGGATAGACCTATAACCAATCAGAGCAACGCAGTAAGTGACGTATGTTGAACTTGTACTTAAACTTTTGACAAATCCCATTGGAAGGACGGCAAACACATCTTTCTCATCGACAAATGCCTTGATTGCGGTTCTTTGTTCATCTTTTAAAATTAATGCGCTGTCGATTTCCTTTATTACAGACGTGATAGTGGAATCTAAACATCTTACTTCTCCAGCTGCAGTCATTGTTAGTGAAAACCAATTCAACCCAAGCGCTCTTTGATGACGTGGGTGGTTACGTAACAGCAGATAGCCTGTCCATCATCGATTAAAGCCCGCCCTGGCAATTTGATTGGCTCGGCCTTCTGGAAGCCGAGCATAATTACTCCACAATGGATCGAGTCCAGACCAAACTTCCCGTCCAAAAAATGTTGTGGGTAGGGTTCGGGCTGGCACCCAGGCTACCGAAGAACAGGTGAATTTCAACATAACACGGACTGTTACGTAACAGTCGGGGTGTACGCCCCCAATATTTGCATATGCCAGCCCATGATCAAGCCATTAGACAAGGGCAGAAAGTCTGGATGTGCACTGCTGAATCATCAGACTAGGTAAGCAAGCAAGAACAATAGCAAAAAATGGCAGATGGAGCAATAATAACTGACATGATCCATGATTACATGATATTTTTAGTGATATTTGTAAATTGTCTTTCTAAATGTTTTGTTAGCATGTTGCTAATGTACTGTTAAATGTGGTTAAAGTTACCATCGTTTCATACCGTATTCACGGAGACAAGAGAGTCGTCGCTAACACTTGCAGTCTGTATAATGCATAAACACAACTTCATTCTTTATAAATCTCTCCAACAATGTGTAATGTTAGCTTTAGCCATGTAGCATAGCCTCAAACTCATTCAGAATCAAATGTAAACATCCAAATAAATACTATACTCAGATGATCCGATGTATGCATGCAGCATGCATGACGAACATCTTGTAAAGATCCATTTTGAGGGTTATATTAGCTGTGTAAACTGTGTTTATGCTGTTCAAGGCAAGCGGAAGCTCCGGGGGCGGGGGAGCGCGAGAATTAAAGGGGCCGCAATCTATATATCGGTGCATAGTTAATGATGCCCCAAAATAGGCAGTTAAAAAATTAATTTTAAAAAATCTATGGGGTATTTTGAGCTGAAACTTCACAGACACATTCAGGGGACCCCTTAGACTTATATTACATCTTTTAAAAAGAAGTTCTAGGGCACCTTTAAAGAGTAATTTGATTATTAAGTTTGACATTTGTGTACAAAGTATTAATAAATAAATAATAACAAACAATTGTAGTCTCAAATAATGCTGTCATTTATTACAAGAATTCAACACACACTCACCTCTGTCACCTGACTGTGGGTGGAGAAGAAGACCCTTGCAAATGGGTCAGACAGGCCGCTATTGTCAGCAGCAAACAGACTGCGAGCCTGATACATGTGTGCCCTCAGCTGAAACACCTGCTTCACTACAGAAGAGGATACAGAGGGTCAGTTATCACATATGGCACATGTTTTAACATACATGCAAACTCCACCAAATACAAAGAAACGTCTCGGTTACAAAGGTAACCCTCGTTCCCTGAAGGAGGGAACGGAGACGTACGTCGGACAGACCGACGAATAGGAATCTCGCTAGAGAGGCCAATCTACTTCGAGTGCAACTAAACGAGCCAATGCACATTGGCATGCAATCATATGCATCAGCTGCTCGCCTCGCAGCGCGGGTATATAATGAGCAGCAGGTGCGTTGCATCTTCAGGTTTTCGCTGAGGAGCCGAACCGGATAGGCGACAGCATCAGCGGGGTACAGCGACTGTGGCGACGGGACGTACTTCTCCGTTCCCTCCTTCAGGGAACGAGGGTTACCTTTGTAACCGAGACGTTCTCATTCAGTCGGTCACGTTCGACGTACGTCAGACAGACCGACAAATAGGAATCCCTACCAAAGCGCCACAGGAGCTGCCCCCTTCCAGCGCTCTGTTGTAAGCCACCTGAACCCCCTTGCCTGAGGATGGTGGGACAGGGCTAACACAGAGAGAGTCTATCACTGCTGTTCCCCAAAACCCATTCAGTGAGACTATTGGACAACGCTGGGAAAGCGTACCCTTTCGCTGGAAAAGGAACGCTGTGGAAGCCACATCCTTCCCCGAAGGAGTTATGTGGAGAAGTACATATGGACTAACCCTGTAGGGCTGTGCTACATATGGAAGAGCTGGGGTGACTCCAACCCGATGAAGGGTAGGTTCTCCCTGAGGGAAAGACACGGGCTTCGTTTAGGAGCAACCGTGGAACCAGCCATACGGGATCCCCGTAGGGTCACACATATGGAACCCAGCCTAAACCCGGTTCTCAAGGATACAACGGAGTATAGGCCTGGCGCCAGACGCTCCGCCACGTCGGCTGCCGAAGGGATATCGGAGGACTCGACAGGGTCTGCCTTGTAGGGACTCTCTGGAGAAAAGAAGCGCATGTAGCGCAGCAAGCCGACACTAAGCCGGGGCCTCTCCGTGCCTCTGACCTGAGGCGAGAACACGGGAGGAGACCGGCTCGACACGAAGGCTATAGTATCTAGCGAACGTGTTAGGTGTCGCCCAGCCCGCAGCTCTACAAATGTCTGTTAGCGAGGCGCCACGAGCCAGCGCCCAGGAGGATGCCACACCTCTCGTGGAGTGAGCATGCAACCTGAGCGGGCAGGGCACGCCCTGAGCTTGGTAAGCCAGGGCGATGGCATCCACTATCCAGTGGGCCATCCTCTGCTTGGAGACAGCCTTTCCCTTCTGCTGGCCTCCGTAACAGACAAAGAGCTGGTCTGAGGTCCTGAAGCTTCGAGTTCTGTCTATGTACAGTCGCAAGGCGCAAACTGGACAGAGCAAAGCCAGGGCTGGGTCTGCCTCCTCCGAGGGCAGCGCTTGCAGGCTCACTACCTGGTCCCTGAAGGGAGTGGTAGGAACCTTGGGCACATAGCCAGGCCGGGGTCTCAGTACCACGTGGCTGTCACACGGCCCGAACTCTAGGCACGATTCGTCGACCGAAAATGACTGCAGGTCCCCTACCCTCTTGATGGAGGCCAATGCCACCAGCAGCAAAGTCTTCATAGACAGAATCTTTAAGTATGCTGACAGCAAAGGCTCAAAGGGAGCAATCTGGAGTGCTTTGAGCACCAGAGTAAGGTCCCAAGAGGGTATGGAGGGGGGACGAGGAGGATTTAACCGTCTCGCACCCCTAAGGAACCTGATGACCAGGTCGTGCTGACCAACAGATTTGCCATCTATGTGGTCGTGGTAAGTGGATATGGCAGCAGTATGGACTTTGAGGGTGGAGGGGGACAGCCTACGCTCCAACCCTTGCTGCAAGAAGGAATGCACGACTCTGATCGAGCATCTTCGGGGGTCTTCTCGGCGAGAAGAGCACCACTCGACAAACAGGTTCCACTTCGAGGCGTAAGCACGTCTCGTAGACAGTCCACGTGCCGAAGTGATGGTGTTAAGTACCTCAGGGGGTAAGTCACCTAGAACCTCCGCGTCCCGTCCAGGGACCAGACATGGAGTTTCTAGAGGTCTGGACGCGGGTGCCAAAGAGTGCCCCATCTCTGAGAGAGGAGGTCCTTCCTCAGAGGGATGGGCCAGGGAGGGGCTGTCGCGAGGAGTG
The DNA here is from genome assembly GCF_024489055.1 of Chanodichthys erythropterus. NCBI lineage: Eukaryota > Metazoa > Chordata > Actinopteri > Cypriniformes > Xenocyprididae > Chanodichthys > Chanodichthys erythropterus. The sequence continues at coordinate 9,539,078 of NC_090224.1, read as the reverse complement.
AGAGTTCTGGGAACCAGGTCCGGTTGGGCCAGTAAGGCGCAACTAACAAGACCTGCTCCTCGTCCTCCCTGACTTTGCACAGGGTCTGTGCAAGTAGGCTCACTGGGGGAAACGCATATTTGCGCAGCTGTGAGCCAGTGCATCTGTCCCGAGTGTCCCCTTGGTCAGAGAGTAAAACAACTGGCAGTGGGAGGTTTCTGGTGAGGCAAACAGGTCTACCTGAGCCTCTCCGAATTCTCTCCAGATCAGCTGAACCACCTGGGGGTGGAGTCGCCACTCTCCTGGCAGCGCAGCTCGTGATAGCTCGTCGGCCACACGGTTGAGCACACCGGGGACATGAATGGCGCGAAGCGACCTCAGATGCTTCCGACTCCACAGGAGGAGATGGCGGGCTAGTTGCGACATGCGACGGGAGCGTAGACCACCTTGACGGTTGATGTACGCAACGGTCGCAGTGTTGTCCGTACGGACCAGTACATGATTGCCCTGAAGCAGGCCTTTGAGGCGGCTCAGAGCAAGGCGTACTGCCAGCAACTCGAGGCAATTGATGTGCCAATGCAGATGGGGTCCCGTCCAAACCCCTGAGACTGCATGCCCGTTGTACGTGGCACCCCAGCCGGTGGCAGAAGCATCTGTGAAAACCACAGCATGCCGGGACACTTGTTCTAGGGGCACTCCTGCCCGAAGAAACAAAGGGTCCGACCACGGACTGAAGGTTCGGCGGCACTCCTGAGTGATTGGCACCCGGAACGTGCCGCGTTGCCACGCCCATCTCGGGACTCGGCCATGAAGCCAGTGCTGAAGCGGTCTCATATGAAGCAGGCCGAGCGGTGTTACAGCCGCTGCAGCCGCCATATGCCCCAGGAGCCTCTGAAAGAACTTCAGTGGGACCGCTGTCCTGCCGTTGAACGTATTCAGGCAGTTCAACACCGACCGAGCACGTTCCTCTGTGAAGCGTGATATCTGTTCGACCGAATCCAACTCCATACGGAGAAAAGAGATCCTCTGCACTGGGGCGAGTTTGCTCTTTTCCCAGTTGACCCAAAGCCCCAACTGGCTGAGGTGACTGAGCACCAAGTCCCTGTGTTCGCACAACTGATCCCGAGACTGTGCTAGAATGAGCCAGTCGTCTAGATAGTTGAGAATGCGAACACCCTGTTCTCTCATGGGAACAAGGGCTCCCTCCACGACTTTCGTGAAGACGCGGGGAGACAGGGCCAGCCTGAAGGGTAGGACTCTGTACTGATATGCTCGACCTTCGACGCGAATCTCAGGAATGGCCTGTGTCGCGGAAGAATCGAAACATGGAAGTACGCGTCCTTCAGGTCGATCGCTGCAAACCAATCTCGGGGACGGATGCACTCGAAAATGCGTTTCTGCGTGAGCATTTTGAACGGTAGCTTGTAGAGGCTCCGATTCAAAACTCGCAGGTCCAAGATCGGTCGTAACCCGCCGCTTTTCTTGGGTACAATGAAGTAGGGGCTGTAGAACCCTGACCTCAAATCGGCTGGAGGGACTGCGATCTCCGCACGCAGGACAGGGGCATCGGCATCTTTCACTGTAGTGAAGAGGACGTCCCTGAACTTGGGGGGGGGGGCCGGGCGAACTGAATCGCAAAGCCGAACCTGATGGTCCAAAGGAGCCAGCGAGACGGACTGGGGAGCGCTAACCAGGCTCGCAGAGACCGTACAAGCGGGACCAAAGGGACCACCGGTGTACCCGCAGCAGGGCAGCGAAGTGGAACACAGGGACGCGGCTTGGGGGGCTCTCTTTGTGAGGCAGCCCGAAGCGGCGTCGCAGTGTGCTAGGCAACACTTACCTGGCTCCACGGATGGACAGAGGGAGCAGTCGAGGCTTTGGCTGCCCGCTGCTCGCTGCTGTCCGCAGGCGACAGAAGAGGGGGATGAGAGTGGTGAGGTTTTTCTCCTCCCACTGCTCTCCAAACCCTCTTCAGACCTGGAAATGGAGGAACTGCTCTTTTAAATTTGGGTACCGCTGCCTCTTGGGTCAGTGGCGGAACAGAAACAAACCTAATAAAAGGATTTACCACCCGGCCCTCCTCCAGGGGTGAAAGAGCAGCCCCACCCATCTCTGGGTCGCCCGTCTCAGGGGTGATTCTCACCAACCACTTAAACAACTGCAGAGACGGGAGGCGTCATCTCCCCGCAATGGACACAGCAGAGCCTGCTGGGCCGGAGTTTCCTGCAGGGGACGACACCCTTGGCGACGAGCAGACTGAGGGGCAGCCCAAGAGGAACTCAATGGTTTGTCATGGGAAGCTCCCCGATCCGCTACTAACTGAAGAGAACCGCTGGGCTCAGTCCTCGACAGTGTCACCGAAAAGGCCACCTCGTAAGATAGGAGCATTGAGAAAGCATTTAGCTTGACAACCTCTCACACCTCACAAGGTAAGCCAGGGGGCACTTCTGGACCACTGAGGTGGACATCGTCTGGCTGAGGGCCTGTGCTGTGACTTTGATCACGGTTAGTCAACAAGCGCAGCTCAACCCCAGCACAGAACTACCCTCATGCAAAAAGAGTGCCTTGGCCTCACATGCAGGGTGGGTGTGGTCTGTGTACAGCCACCCCATGCAAGAGGGTAATGAGAGAGGAAAAACTTATGCAGATTTTGGCACCTTTGGCATTCCATATTTATGGCACCAATATACCCCCATACTTCCAAGTTTTCCATGCACATCTGGAAGACCCAGGAAAGCATGGCTGTAAACTCCGAATCTGAGTCAGCATAAGCACACACCATTACAGTGGGCAGCGTCACCCTCATTTCCAGAGCATAACAGCACTCTCTCCGATGCTGCAATCGACGTCTGTCACTCAGCTGGAGCTCTGAATGAAATGCTAGGTTCCCCTATGAGAAGGACCAGCAATCCAATCCAGAAACTGCACAGCTTGCAATGCGCTAGAGAGGGAGGGGCCCTAGGGGGTTGGTTCCCCGAAGGAACCCCTCAACCTCATGTCACCCAAGCCATATCAGCAAAGTAGACCTCTTCTGGTGCACCAGAGAGGGCGCTACAATGGAGATTACGCAAGGGAACCGCGCATCTAGAGCGCCGAGCGAGCGCTGGGTTGCCGTGACAACCCGCGCTGCAGCCCGGCAGCTCGACGGCACACGACACGCAGAGGAGCGAGAGGTTTGCTCTCGCTGATCTCCACGGTCTCCCAGAGTGTCGGGCAGACCCGCGGCTGTGCTTTTACACACAAGCGGCAGCTGGCCAACAACAGAGGGGACTCAAGCTTCCCGGAGAAAGAAGAGTCACGACCGGCGTGTCGACGTGATCATGTTCTCGTATGAAAACATGAACACCCACGAACATCATTTCAGCACGCGCCCAGACATGTGAAACGGTGATCGTGGCCGTCAGTGAGGACAGGAACGACCGCATCCAGAACACAAGTAGGACGTCATCTTTAAAAAGACGCAAATCCACTTGTGTAAGCTCTTTCAGGGACTTTACTCTTTTAGAAGTGCTGAAGCACGCAGGGGAACGGCCACCGCAACACAGACAGGGATTGTGTGCAGCCTGTCGTGTGCTCTCTCTCTCTTTGAAGGCGCTCACTCTTACCAGCCGTAAAAACGGCTTTTCAGTGCTCAAAAGCGCACCGTACCGGCCGTGAGAACAGCCTTCTGACGCTGTCAAACAGCTATTTGCTCAAAAACGGCAAACGAAACAAAAACAGAAAAAGAGAGGACTTCGACCCCGCTGCTGTGCTGTTCGCCCGCACTCGGAAAAAAAAGAGAAGTTCAACCAAAAAGCTTGACTCGTCTTCTAGCAGACACTCGCTTGCAGAGAACAGGAACAAACACCGTTCGGCTCCGAAGCGAAAAGCTGAAGATGCAACGCACCTGCTGCTCATTATATACCCGCGCTGCGAGGCGAGCAGCTGATGCATATGATTGCATGCCAATGTGCATTGGCTCGTTTAGTTACACTCGAAGTAGATTGGCCTCTCTAGCGAGATTCCTATTCGTCGGTCTGTCCGACGTACGTCGAACGTGACCGACTGAATGGGAACCAACATGTACAAACCATTAAAGCATATGTAAAAGCATATAATCTTACTGTTATAAACTAGGCTGATGGGAGGGACAGCTTGTATGCCTACTCCCTTCACTGCTTTGTTTTCTTCAAAGCCGCTAGGGAGGCCGCTCAGGAAGTCTTTCCTCTGTTTGTTCAACCCCAGCCACAAATACATCTCTAGTTTAGCCTGAACTGTCCAGCCAGCAGGCCCAAAGCCTTTCTTTCCAGGCAGCTATAATGAACACAAACACCCATGCAGAACTTTTACATCAATAACATCCAACCTGATTTAATTTCTTCTAATTAGCATGTTAATTTGGAGGAAGAAAAATTAAAATGGGATATAAAATAGGTGTTACCCTGAGAAAAACAGCTTTAACTTTCCCGCAGTCTTTGCCCATCTCTTCATCAACGATCGAGAAGAGGATGTCTTTGGAGGGTATACGGGAGTACGCTATGCGTTTGTTGTTGCTAATCATCCATATGAACACGTCGGGGATGCTGTGCTGGGGCTTAGAGGAAAATAAACAAAAACGGTGAGTCTGAGATGCTGATGGTGTATGGAAAATTAAGGAAATGTAATTCATTTTACCTCATCTGCCAGGAAACGAAGCCTATGAAGGAAATTCAACACTAGCTTGAGTTTGTCTCGAACTGTGTTTCTCTTCACTTGTGAGCGAATAATCTTAGCCTGCTGAGCCATACTCTCCTGAGAACAATATAACCAGCCATATAAATTACATTTAACATCCCATCAGCAGTTTTTAATGTCCAAGCTGAGACCAAATAGGGTGTGTAGGTGTACCATCTCTCTCATACAGGACTTCAGCCTCTCCCTGTCCAGCTTGGTTCTTCCGGATAGATTCTGATCTTTGTTTGCCAGCGTAACAAATCGGCTTAAATTGTGGAGAATAAAGAAAAAAGTGAAAAGATTGTTGATTATGCTGTATAGACTTTAAGTTTGATTTTTTAGATTCACTTCTACATTCTCTCACCTGCAACTTGTGCTCAGTTCTTCTAATACACCCCTAAGTCTGCGTTCTGGATACGCCTTCTCTGTTTTTATGATTTCTTGAACATCATTCAGACCTTCCTCCTGTTTACACAGATAGACATGCACATGCTTAACCACTAGTCCGGTTTTACAAAAATAACCCTAAAAGATCTGCTTAGAAGGAGGAGATTGACAGCATAACAGTCACATAGCAATTTCAGGAGGAGCCTGACCAGTTTATCTGCAATCTTGTCCATTATATTGGAGTTGTAGAGCCGTCTCCTCTGGTCCTGCCACCAGCTCTTGATGTAAATACAGGGTTTCTTTTCAAAGTAAGGCAAGTGGAAGTAATTTCTGTAAATCGAGCGAAATGGACAGTTCAGTTCCAAGACAGACAGCTCAACAATAGCTGGTACCTATAAAAAAGTGTGATTTTGACAAACTGGATATAAATTAAGTAGCATGTGTGAGTGATTTTCAGTCAGAGAACACTTTTGTTAAACTAACAGTGTAAAGGTTTTGCTCAAAACCATAATTTCTTTCCCTTTCCTTAACCTCTGACCTGTCAGTGATAACCGGTTTCATCGGAGGGGTGGACGGCACAGACATTAAATCTCCATCATCCTCTGCCTCTTCATCGCTGGAGTTGTGGATGAGCTCAGACTCCTCTTCCTCACTTTCTCCTCCACCCTCTTTTTTCTTCTTTGCTGATGTAGGCTTGTTCACTCCGTCAATCTGGTTACCATAGTTACCTAAGTGGAAAATTGTGTACATGTGGTGCAGTACATTTTTTATTTTTGATGTGTTGAATTTACTGAAGCATTGCCTGACTATTTCCATAAGTATATTGAAAAGTGAAAGACACATCACAGGTGTTTGAATTCAGCTCACCGATAGTGACTTCAAAGCTGATGGGTTTATCTCCAATTTTCCTGTCTATCATTGTGGCCTCCAAGAACGACCCAAAAAGGAAAAACTCCTCCATCTTCCCTGTGGCACTCTGAAACAAGACAAAAAAAGAAAAAAAAACACGATCTTTAAAGGTCAGAATGCTGACAATGATTTTATTAAAATAAAAAAGGTTAAATAACTGGCTGTGGAATTGGACAAATACAGTAGACATTTTTTGTGACCTTTTATTTCACTGCATTGGGCTCTCACATCTTTCTTATAGGATTTTCCCAATAGTGAACGGAATCATGTGAGCTCAGTCTGAAATCATATTTGACATGAGATGTTGGCAGCTCAGTGCCGCATTTTAACCCAGCAGGGGTTTCCTTTAAACTGAATCTATGATCTTTGATCAAATAAAACTCACTAGCCTCTTATCACCCTCTTATATTCTGCTGTTCCTAGCAGAAAATAAGAAATGAATTCACACACTTATAAAGAAGTACTTTCAAAAATGTTCATACTAAATCTATAAAATTTTAAAAGAGAGGGAATCAATTTTATTGCAACTACGGCAGTTTAAGTTAGTAATAGAAATCAGATTTGTAATTAATTATTGATCCATAGTTAACTGAAATAAATAAATAAATAAATATGGAAATTCTATCATAATTCCAGACATCATTCCAGACCTGTATGGCTTTCTTTCATTCATAGAATACAAAAGTTGAATTTAATTTTTTCCCCCATATAATAAACATGAATATAGTAAGTATAATGACAAAATGACAAAAAAGCACCATTGAAGTGTAACAAAAAATTGAGCACTGTATTCTTAGTCTTATAAATAAATAAAAAAGCTTTGTGTGAGTCTCAGTTTGTAAATTAATTGTATTTTTGAGTCAAAACTTTTCATACAATCTGTTGATCCACTTCACAAAATTGATCTGAATAATTTGCTCATTAACTGGACTTATCTGGTTCTGTAACATAGCAGTGGATGGGAAGATTGTCAGGTGAATAATGGCTTCAATTTCAGTGTGTTCATCTCACAAACTTATTATATAGCTTTAGAATAGTTGGCATACATCACATGCGTACTTCTGACTACCATTATGATCATTTTATGATGCATTTATGCTGCTTGTTTCCTTTGAAGCTTAAAATCTCTAGTCTGTGAAGATAAAAACAAATTGTACATCATTCAAAATGTATCCTTTTGTGTTCCACAAAAGAAAGAAAGTGAGAAAGAAACTTCTATCCCTTAGAGGGTTGTCAATTCCCTTCTCTTCTAATCACTAAGGAAACATCTGATTTTCTGTGCTAGTCTCCAACTCTTCTGTATTATATCAATGATCACACTTCAACATATTTTTGTCTTACACTTTTTATGTTTTCTATTTCCAGGTTTATATTAGACGTTTGGGGGGTTACGGTGCACAGCTGTCAGTTGACATGACTATCAAGGGCCAAACAAATACAGAAATATTTATGAAGTACATTCATAAATTAAGTGAGAAAAACTACAGCACTGACACAACTGTGATTGGCTGAATGTTTGTTCACTCAAAAGCAGAGGGGACAGAATCACCTTAAAGTCGGGGGGCTGTGTCCCCATCGTCACCTGCGGCTGCTATGCCCCTGTCTACAGCTTGGATCAATGCACAGGCTTTTAAAGCACCAGGTTAGTCATGACTATCAGCATCCTATGTTTGCCTCTTCATCAAGCGTGATAACAAACCTTGCCCTTCAGTAAAAAGCATCTGACAATCAATATTTCTTCCCAGAGGCCACACAAAATCACAGACAGCTGGACTCCCACATCTGCAATGACTTTTTGTCTGAGGACACAAAGCCTGGCTTTATAATTTCCCAGTGGGCAGTTGATATTTCAAAGAATCTGGACTGAGCTGTAATCAATTTGTCTTCAGATATGGTACTAGGGGTTCAGAAGGTTATAAATGACTGGGCCAACATGGAATCTGTAGAACACTGTACAACATGAAGATTATAGGCCTGCAGAATAAACTATGTGCAATGTCATGGTGGAACAGGCAAGTGTAGAATTATTTAGGATTCATAGAGATTTCAGTACTGATCTCAAGAGAAATGTCACAGTGCCTTGACCCAGTCTATAAAAAAGGAAATAAGGACTCTCACCTCTGAGATGTTGGACACTGGCTCCATTTGTACCTCAGTAGAGCTTATTATCTCTGTGGAAGAGGTATCCAGGATCTCCACTGCGACACTAATGAGCAGGCGTGCCCTGAAGGACACGCCCTCCCCTAGCCCCTCATTCAGGTCCTGATGCTCATCCATCAGGGTGTAGTTACGGGTAGAACCATACATATTCACCCAAGCTGGGCCCATAGTGGGCAAGAACCCTGGAGAGAGATGGAGGAACAGTCAATTCTTTTTTTCTTTTTTTTTCTTTTTTCTTTTTTTTTATTGAAATCTGTTTATTTACAACCACAACTTGTATATTCATTAAACTGTTAATGTTTTATTGGGACAGATCGGCGTTACCTTTGTCTCCATCATTTGCAATCTTGCGTAGATCGATGAAATGGGTTCCTATGGCAACATCATTCACCTTGTCTGAATCACGGATCTGAACTTTCAATCGCCTACACAAAGGTGGGAACATCTCAGTGAAGACTACTTGCTCATTCCAGATGGGCTCGTAGCTGCTTTTCTGAACTGACGTTTTACCCTGCATGTGTAAAGTGTCATAGGAAATGTGTATAATTAAAAAAAAAAACACAGACAGTAATGATTTCTCATTGTCTAATATAATACAAAGATCACTTGAATTGTTTTCAGATGTTTCTTACCTTCTGCCCTGCAAATTGCACCAGGACATAAGGGTCCACAAGGTCCCTATTCTCCCCAATAAAAGCTTTTTTCACATTGGCCATGATGCTGGTGTTCATCTTAGGTAGTCCCTCAGCTCTATAAATCTTAACATAAAACCGAGCCCACTGTCTCTCTGATGGAACACCCTCCGGCAAGAGAAGATTCCTGCAATACATCATAACAAACATGAGAATAGACCAACATGTCACTCAAATAAATGAACAAATTAAGGAATAAATGTATAAACAATAGAGGTGTAAAGGTACATGTATTTGTCCTGAACCGTACGGTTCGGTTCATGCAGTTAGACGACAAAAACAGTCAGTCACAGGCGATCCACACTCCAATCCAGAAGGGGGCATGCGGTAATGCAACACTGTTTGCTAACCGCCACAACAGGAAAAAGAGCCAAAGAAGAACAGCGCATACGCGAATGACATGAACGCTTGAAAACAAAGTCCACTAAGTAGTGCGCTTGCGTCGAATGCGTCTTTCTGCACTCATGGACAAAGGACAATACTTTGAACGGCTCGCACACTTAACTGTGCACGAAACAGACCAGAACGTGGAAAATTAAGTAGCCTATAGGAGGGTTAGGCTTAAGCTTTGAATGTTTAAATATAGTTTAAGTGGAGCAAATTGTAACACTCCTAAAGCCAAGTTTTATTTTTTATTATTCTATTCATTTTGTAACACGAGATGCTTTTCAGTTTTGTTGCAGATTGTGACCTTTTGTTTTTTTTTATCAGCCCTGCAAAAAAAATATGAACTATTCAAGAGTGCATTCTGATGCTTAGTGCTTAATACACTAGGAGGCTGTACTGTAACAACTACATCAGAGGGACTAAATGCCGCTAAGAGGAACTGTTGAAAATAAATGAAAAGAAACCTAGCATTGTGGATTTGTTCATTTGTCAGGTAACACTTTGGTTTAGGGTCCAATTCTCACTATTAACTAGTTGCTTATTAGTATGCATATTACTAGGATATTGGCTATTTATTAGTACTTATTAAGCAGATATTAATGCCTTACATCCCCTTAATCCTACCCAACACCTAAATTTAACAACTACCTTACTAACTATTAATAAGCAGTATTTAGGGGTTTACTGAGGCAAAAGTCATAGTGAATAGTTTATAGTGAGTACTGGACCCTAAACTAAAGTGTAAAATTTTTTCCTATAGTACTTAAGTCATACCGAACCGTGACCCCAAAACCAAGGTACGTACAGCACCGTGACTTCTGTGTACCGCTACACCCCTAATAAATAAATTAAATAAATAAAGCATTCAACGGTATAGGATGCATTTTGAACTTTTGTTCATGAACATCTGGGAATCTAAAGTACACTCAAATATATTCATGAATGAATATATGAATAAATAAATGTATAAATAAATACATGAATGTTGATGTATGAATATATCTGTTTCTAACCCCTCTATGTCATCCTCATCTGGTTCATTGGCCTTGTGGGGAGTCTTGATGTTGTCTCCTTTTCCTACAACTGCAATGTCACACTTAACGTAACCTTTGCAGCCAGCTGTGATGTCATCAGGGTCTGACAGCATTGCCCATTTGTGATGGAACTGATGCTCTGTAATATACAAGCACCAATTAACAGTCTTTTTCCATATCTAATTAGCACATCTCTTACTTATTTCCATGGTTACAGACCAGGTTGTGAGTAAACAGTTCCCACATCTAGTTTGAAGGTGCCAACCAGGGTACCACTTCGTAGAAGGTTTTTCGAATGTATTACCTTAATTTTAGCATGAAAGAAGAACAGAAGTTCAACTTAATTTACATCTGTTGTTTACAATGGGTTTTCATGGAGGTTTGTTATAATATATACAATCATATGCTGGAAGGTGTGAAAAAGCATGAATAGAGGCTTAATCTACTCACTGATATCTTCAGGATCTTGTCAAACATGACATCTGGAGGCACGTGGAAGTCAAAGACAAAGTACTGTTGAGAGATAAAGAAAAAAAAATTGAATAATGTCTGGATACGAAGTTTGTTTATCATATAAACATTGTGGAAAGATGTAACTGTTAATTAGGTATTGATACTGAAAATATCAACGAAAAAGTACAAGATAGCCTCTTTAGAGATAGATTATTGCAGTTCTAATCTGATATACATTGGACCTGTCTGAAATGACAGAAATCCTTTGCTCAGATTTTCAGCAATGTGAATGTAACCTCATTGTAGTAGGGGCAGTTTGTGGACTCCTTCATTGATGTATACTTCTTGTCCTCTCCAATTTCCACACAAACCACAGGGTCCATGTTCAAACCAACCAACTGACGGGCCTCGATTACTGTAACACTGATCTGAAAGACATTTTAATTGGGATATATTAATATAAAAATAATATATCTGAAAAAAAACAAAAAAACAACAGGATATAAACCACTGAGCTGGTGTGTGTCTTAGATGCTGATTAAGACTGATGAGGCTGTGTTAACGTGGGAGTGGAATGTGTTGTGCTTTTATTACAGTAGAGGGCTAATTAGTCAAGTTTGCTTTAGGGAATCAAATGACAAATGAGCTACAGTATTCTATTGGATCACAGATTCATAAAGTAAATATCTGAGGCTGCATATGGACAAATAAAGTCAAACTTAGCCAACAGAAGGAAAATCATAATACTTTTGTAATTTTAGTTTCCGTTTTCAAAAGAGCAGAGCCATCCAATTCAGCTTTGCAGTTAAAATGAACTACCAAATTGCGTTCTCTCATTTCCGCTACATTTGTGCTGTCTTTATTACACTCCAAAGCTACATTTCTATGAAACGCATTTAAACAAATAAACTTCTCTCCACAGAAACTTGATTCCAGAAGAATTCAGACAATAATAGTACTTAATTGCTACAGTGATTTATTCTGCAAACAAGTCCCAAAAGTTAATGTAAGAGAAAACAGAGAAGCAAAGAGTTTCCAACCTCCAGCAAAATACAAACTGTTAGAGATAAGGAAATAATAAAAAAAAAAAACTAAAAAACACGTACACAGCACACAGGGGACATATGGATTTCCTGCATTTAAAGGAATTACACAGTGCCAGTACTGAAACGAATTTGCAATTCAACTGCTCAACACAACAGCCATGCAGAAGACAATTAGCAAGAAAACATCAAAGGCTTCTCTGAAACACTGAAGCTCAAGGCCGATGTTGTTTATTTGGGACAGCTCTGTATATTCAGGGCTTTGAGCAGAAAACACTACTCAAGGATAAATGCCATTGGTTTAACATGTCTGCTTGGCAATTCAAGGCTGTGCAGATATTGTCTGTGGGAATGTTATTTAGCTTCCCTGCCTCTCTGGCTGCTTTTGTCTCTCTTCATACCTGATAATCCACAGGACGCCCTGAACTGGCCTCCATCTTAATGTCAGGCTTTGATCTGAAAAACAAGAAGTGAAGATAGAACTTCATGAAATACATTTTAATTAGGCCTGTCAATTGATTAGTCATTGATTAGTTACAATTAATTAATTACATGTCATGCTGAATCAGGTCTCTGATGTGGCTATTCAAATTGATCGCAATTTATTATTAATATTTGATAAAAATAAAATAAATAAATTAAAAATAACAAATAAAATACAAAAAAAAAAAAAAAAAATTTCAATATCATGTTGGCCAAGTTACAAATTATTAAGTGTTCTGAGACTGTGTATTAATTGTATTTTTAAAGAAATCACATAAAAGAAAACATTAGACTGATAGGCCTAATTTAAAAGCTATAAACTATTCTTTCTTCACAAATGAACTGAATAAGGTTTGAAAGAAAACAAAAAAAAAGAGCTTTCAGAAAAAGAAATACTGAGGTTTTTCTTCACTGTGACATTTTCAAAGGATGCAAACAGATAAACTTATGTACTGCTTTAAAAATACACCATGTGCACATTGGATATGTGACCTTTTGTTGGAGACATTAGTGGTTACTGCAGTAACAGAGGCCAGTGATATGGTATCAGGGTCAAGCCCACCGCCCAGACGCATGGCCTTTCGATCCAGATCTTCTGCATCCAAAATGGCAGGGTCATCTGTGCACAAGAGTACAGCTGAGTTGATAGTGCATGTTAGTTTATGATTCTTTAGTCTTTCCTATTGATGTCAAATGTAAAATCTCCTGAAGCAAAACCAATTGAGAACCACTGATTTAAAGTACAATTAAGGTCATGGTAATAAAAGTACAATAAACCTGAGCTTCAGTTCGCTTTGAGCACTAAAGTTAAACAAAAAAACAGACATTTGGGTATCAAGATGAAGACACAAATACTCAGTGAGCTACTGTAAAAACCATTTTAGTTTGGTTACTGTTTTTATGTCCCATCCAATAAATAAATAAATAAATACATCTGCATTAGTTTCTAATGTATTTACCTCCTTTTTTGTGGTCATCTTTGGAGCTACGTGTCTTGCCCAGTTTCATGGCTGAAAACACTCCTTTTCCTGTCCTACAATACAAAACAAACCTTTAGATGGGCACAAATAGGAAAAAAAGTCACAATATGTGCACTGAGATTAGTTTTAAAATCACATCTATCTCTGGGCCTCTCAAACACTGAATAATTTATACCAGTTTAAACTAAGAAATATGATTATGCTACATAGATACTGTATAAAAAAGCAGTGTCGTTCCACAACATAGGTACACATAGGTAGCGCAATAGATAAGTACTTTCCATATACAGTTGTTTGATCTGCAGTTCAAGTTTTATCTTTTATATACACATAAAAAAGCAGTTTATTCTCTTATAGAGAGTGCTGGAGTGCAATCAAATCATCACTGCTGGAGCACAATAAGTTTTCCCGTGACGGAAAATTTCTGTGATATTTATCACTCAGACAAGACACTCGTTTCAACAGCGAGACCCCACTCACAATAGTCCCAGTGGTGTCCAATAACTCTGCACTGATATTATGGTGATTAAATATCAGTTCACCTACAAAGGCCTGATGATGTCACAAGCCGGCTGGACAAATAACGGTCCTTAATTATTCAACAAGATGGGCACAATTCTCCAATTAGCTGTGATCTGTGGATATAGATACTTTCTCAGGACAAGATGAAAGAAATCTAGACCGTTTTGTTCCTTTATTTCCTTTGAACATTTTAAACAGAGTAAAAATGTATCAGGATCACAGTGACTTCTCCATCATTTGGAGAAGACATCATTTGGTCACTTTGAATTACATAGATCACCAAATAATAAGACAACACCTGTAAAGTCAGGACTGATTATGGAAATACTTTTTTCAACAATTTCAAACATAATTATGTAATTTAGTCATTACTTGCATCTCAGTCTTGGTGGAAGCATATCTGGAATCTGTTTTGTTGAATCTCAAAGTGACACTGAAGAGAAAGTATTCAGAGCTTGCAAGTTTTTATCCATTAGTAGAAATTAATAAAGATAACAAGAAGTCCAGCAATTCACTTTTTAAAGGTGAACTAACTCTAAAATACATACAGAGCCAAAAATGAAGTTATATCATATCTTAATATAGTTATATAAATCTAAATAGAGATCAAAATATAGAAATTACATGCTTCACAGGGTGAACCTGGTTACTTATATGTATATCATTGATCATGCACTAAGATAAAAGATAAATATAAATAAACACATATATATATATATATATATATATATATATATATATATATATATATATATATATATATATATATATATATATATATATATATATATATATATATATAAAATATATAAAAGAAGCAAAATGAAGCTTTGAAAAAAGTTAAAAGTTAAAAAAAGATTAAGCAGGTTTAGTTTAGTCTATGAACTGCACAACAGGAAGAAAAAAAAAAGAAAAAGTTTTTTCTCACATTGCTATAAACTCTCCAACAAAAAACACATATACAGGATACTCACCAAACACTGACAACCACCAAAGACTGACCAATAGAGAAATATGTGTACTGAGCCAACTGGGGTAAAAAAAAAAGAGGTATTCCTGACTAGAATGTTTACTATATGTCCATTTTCAGAGGCTCGTCCAGATCCAAGTAAAAAATAAAAATAATAAAAATAAACGCACAGGCAAAGAGATACTTCTCAAACTAAATGGGCATCCACAATAAGGGAGAACCTGAGATGCTGACCAGGTATGAGTGAAAAAGTAACAGGAGAGTATGTGACCTCACACACACACACACACACACACACACACACACACACACACACACACACACACACACACACACACACACACACAACACATAGATACACACTCACACGGCAACACTCACTCACTCACTCACTCTCACTCTCTTACAGATGTGTCTTGTACAATTACTAAAATCTGACACAGTAAACTACCGTTATATAAATCTATATACACAACTGTTCAAAAATTTGGGGTCAGTGAGTTTTTTTTTTAAAGAAATGAATAAATATATCCAGAAACTGATCAAGTGACAATAAAGACTTTTACATTAATAAAATAATATATATATTTTTTTAAATGCTGTCTCTTATTTAAAGAATATATATATATATATATATATATATATACACACACACAAGTTATACAAATTTCCATTTTCTACATTCTATAAGTATGATTCCTTTTACCAATTACAAACGTGTACAAATGTGCTTGGCTTATCAGATGTACAATTTAACTGTAACAGGAAATAACAGTTTCTTAACCTAAACAAAGTCATCTTGGGGTCGCACACACACAAAAAAAATGCTATGCTTGGACTATCGACTATGATTAGTTTGGACAAAATCAAAAAGAAAAGACTGGATTGTATCTAGACATGATAAGGTAACCTAACACTAATTAGATGATTTTTAGAGCGTGATGAGACCAGCTCTGTTTAATCAAACTGCTTCACTTCAGCAGTCAAGGAGAAACAGGCAACCCACAGCACAAACAACAGCAGTTCTCCAGGTCTTTGGGACTTTTCTGTGTCACATGCAATATCCCTACAGTAGGTCTAGCTGTACATACTTTATGTAGTTCAGACTTTCAGCACTAACTTGTTTAGTCAAGATAGGATGGTCAGGAAACCATCAGTCTGACAGGCAGTGTTGCTACAGAGAACAAAGCCAGAGTCTCAGATTGCGCTTTGAGCTGCACACAGTGGAGCAGACACTATTTTTTAATGCCTATGTGAATGACATTTGTGGACACTGTCAGTCTGTGAAGCACTTGAGAAAAATAAATAAAAAAATTTAATTACATCATTAAATGCCAAATGCTGCACTTCCATGTGGTTTTCATATAATCAATCTCAGTATATCTACATTGACTGTCCCTTAAGAAGTAAAACCTTTGGAAAATGAAAAATTCACTTTAATAAAGAGTGTAATCCTCCTTCTCCCTGTTTACTGAAGAGTGACCTTTGCATATTATTTAGTGTGTGGGGGTGAACTCAGATGACATTTTATATTTCATGAGTGAAGATGCTAAACTGGGATGCACAAAAAGTCACTGATCACAAACTGTGTGCATGTGTGTGATCATGCAGCTACTGTAATACACAACACATTACAACTAAACCATCTTAACCAGGCTTGAAGACCAGCTAAACTCACCTTAGGATAAAGGCACATGCAGAAAAATAGAGAAGATCATTCACGTCAATGAAAAGACTCTGTGTATATCACTGGCCATTTCTCACCCATGACATGAAATAAATACACAGCAATACATTCAAACAAAGATAAATGTCAGGCATTGAAAAGCATAAAACATCATAATGAATTATGTATTACTCAAGCGCTTAGGAGATCTTGGAGTCTGAGGCGAGTTTCTCTGGTGACAAAAACTGAGCTAAAACAGTAACTCAAAGCCTGTTCTTTATGTCAAATCACTGATTAGGACAAAGTTGTGGTGTAACGTACAGTATTTACACAATTACTATTCCCTCTGGGTCACTGTAAAATTATAAATATAAATCACCTTTTAAAAAAGTAGACAGTTTAAAACTTATTGCAGAGAGATTAATACACTAAAGTGCTTGTTTTAATGAGTCTCATTTGTATTTTTTGCCATTTTTTCAATTTAGAGCAATTGGTAAATGAATAAGAAGCACAATTCTGTTTCATCAATGTGACACTCTATTAAAAGTAATGAATTATTGAATAACGAGCGCCTTTGAGCTTTTGTGCCCTAGTTTATAAAGTGCGTGCGGGGGGTTCGAAGTGACAGTTTTATGCAAGAAGGAGGAGAGAAGAACAAAAGAACGAAGCGATGGTGGCTGAACACTACTCTGTAACAAAGACAGCAAACTTGAACCACTAGAGTAATGCAGTGGCTCTAAAGTGAAAAACATCCCTGTGAAAATCCCTTTGTTCTGTAAAGTTTCATTTGACTGCAAGCTTTTGCCTGTCACTGCACCAAGCTCAGGAGAATAATGCTCTCGCTTTCGTGATTAAGGTTACCTTACAAACAACCGACTATGACAATGAATCTATGAATCTGATTAGAGCTAGCTATTCTGGCAGCTTAAACCAGCATGTGAATAGATGGTTTAAAACAGTGTAGTTGGTCTTTAAGCTGGCATTAGTTTTAGCTATTCAGACGGCTAGTCTCCCAGTCTGTCCAGCTACCCCCCCCAGCATAACAGTGTCAGACTACGAGAGGACAGATTAAAATGTTTGTTTGATTTTTCCAAAGCTGGGTGGTAATTTCTGCTTTACTCAAACATGAAAGCACCTCATCTAATGCTGAGGGTAAACATACAGTGTTCTCTATATGATAATGATGTTGTACACAAAAGGCAGATAGAAGCTGGATGGTCCAATTGAGGTATCAAAAGCTTTTTCATGTTGGTTCAATGATGCAGGTGTTTTTGTTGAGCTCTTCAAATTATGTAAAGAAAAGAACAAAACCCTTATAAAATGATGGAAAACAAAGACTGTAGATTTACCACACACATACATGTGCTCACAATGAGATAATAGCAATGTAAATCGATCACAGCCATTTAAATCTAGCCTTGGATATAGGTCTTATTCTTAGTCCAATACTTAAATGGAAAGTTGAGGATTTACCTAGATTTTGGCATACATTTATCATTAATTTGATCTAATCTTCAAATAAGTTACAACCATAAACAAACACATTTGGAGGTGGTCAGAGCCATCCTCCAAGAGGGCTTTGCCTGTTGCGAAATAAAAGATTTCAGTCAGTGTTTCTTGTGAATAATGATAACTTTTTCCTGCAACTGTAAATGGACATTGTACTGTTACATACAGAATATCTGAGTATGAAAGGCGCATTTTCAGTGCAAGTTCAAGTAACCACAGACTCATGATCCTATAGGGAAAGAAACTGGAATGAATGAGAGAAAAGTTAGAAATAGATCAATCAGAGATGAGTTGGAAGAGAGAGAGAGGTGAAGATGAGAGAGGGGTCTAGTCATTAGAGAGGACTATCAGTTACTTCAGATCAGAAGTTTCACTACGTCCCACTGGCTTCTGGCAACTTCAGCTGTACAACAAATACACACGCACACACACACACGCGCGCACACTTTCTTTATAGAGAAAAACCAAAAGTAAAACCGTACAACTAAGACTTGTAATCAATAATGAAACAGCACCAGGAATTAAGTTCAAGTGAGGACAGTGGGTTACATTATTAAAAAGGCAAATGTCAGGTAAACTAAAAACTGTGGTTACATCTTTTTTTCCCAAAAAAACATTACTTAACATGACTGAATTAACATGACTGTAATTTAACGAGTTCGTTTGCCCATATAATCTTTAGGGTATTAGTTTAGCTAATTTGGCTTGCTGTCCACTGAGGAGGGGCTCGATGAAGCATCTTCAACTCGAGCTCTGATACACCCCCCAGTGAATAAATATGGGATGTGATTACATAGGGCAAGGTTCCTGAAATGAAGGTGGAGTTTGGGGAGGTGGAGGGATGCTGAAACAGCTGAGACTGAAGAGAGGTAAGCAGCTGCTTATATACTCTGGCTGTTGATTGGAAGATTAGATGGGCTCGCTCCTCCCTAAATTACGTTTAGGAACTTCACATGTTATAGTAATGTTTAGGTGTCTAAAAGAAATATCTTTTAGAGATATCTTTCAGTGTCCAGATTGTCCAACATTTCTAAATAGATACACAAATACATACATTTTGTCATAAATATTATTTCCTCAAAGTGTTAAAGATGCTAGTTTCTGTGAAATGAAAATAGTAAAATTCTTAAAAAACATATTAAATTATATTCAGTTCATAACTATAGGAAGATGCTTTGAATACACAGTCTTTGAAGGTGCTGTAGCAAACTCTTGGTGTGAGCTCAAAAGTCATCTATAAAGCATCAAAGACAGTGGTTTTGTGCTCACTGCTGGTCAGCAACAGGAAATATGTTGTAGAAGGACTCCAAATGCATTGTTGGGAGAAAATAAACTGACTTTTTCGGTGTGTATGTGTGTGTTTGTTTGTCTGACTAAGCAGCTGTCATCTATGCCAACTACGCAATGCATAATAAACTGTCACATCACATTCTATTTATTCAGACCTGAATGCTTCCTTCTCCTCTCCTTTCGTTGTCTCTTCTCATTTACTGTTACCATCTGCAGTTAATTAATGCTACTGTATATTACAAATATGCTAAAGTTGCTGTATTAATAACTCTTTAACAAGAAATTATCATGCATGAAGATAAGGCCCATTTCCAGAGACAACATGAACAAAATAGCATATAGATATTAACTGTCTCAATCTAATTGCATCAATTTATCTCATGACAGTGAATCTTGAGTGAAGACATAAGAAGTTGCAGCTATATAGAAGAATTTGAAGTTTGAAATGAGAGGCAAGCAAGGTGATACAGATAAAAACATCACCTTTCATCACATGCTTAAGTGAACATGAATCTAACACAAAGATTCCAGAATCACTATTTCTTTCAATAATAATGTGACTTGTTGGTTGAACAATGACTAATTAATTGCCATCATCAAATACAATATCTAAATGGAACATGGCTTTCAAAACAATCCAAACAACAATTAAAAAGCACTGAAAATCTCTATTGTGGCTGCTCTAATTTTCCTAAGAGGACCTTTTAACAACTCCCCAATATAGATTTTTCTAGCATTAATCATTCATACACATCCGTATGTAAACATATCCACACAAAAACACTAATGGTGCCCACGCACAAACCATGATGGAATAGTGTTGTGTTTGTAAATGGTTATAATTTATGGATTAAAGGCCCTGTGGAGACTGGAAGGCTTAGCGGAAATCAATACATCCCACACATTCAAGTCATCCATGTCTTCATTACTCAGCAAAAATGTATGTATTAGGGCTGGACGATATGACCTAAAATCAAAATCTAGATTAATTTAACATTTTACCTCGATTATGATTAATGAAAAAAAAAAAAAATGTTTATGTTTTTTTTTGTACTGTAAATATGCATGGCTATTAAAGGTTTTTTTTTTCTAATGAAAGAGTGCTCTGACATAACAGCTCACTTTCAGCAGCTATTTTATCTATGGTTCATAACATTTCTTACAGATTTCTGCTTATTGTAAATCAGATACAGATAAATTAGCACAGTACCAGTACTTTTATTTGAATCCATTAATGAGAGTGATTGCGTGTGTGAATTTGTCATACCGTCTCTCTATTAATTGTGAAGCTGTGGGTTGTAAGTAGTTACTTCAAAAGTAGAAAAATATATGCTATAACTTTTGAGCTACTTTAGTGATAAATCACAGGACAGCATTGACAATGAGTTTCTGCACTCCTCTCTGTGTGCGTGACCTTCACGTGATGTGCAGCTACTGTCTGTATGAGTGTTCAAGTGTCACAATGCATCAGCGCAGTAGCTCAGTATAATGATACACATCCAATGGTGTAAAATCATTTGAATGTTCAAACTAGCAAGCCTTAAAACACATACAATTGACAAAGCTTAGTGAAGACGCAAGCGAAAGTGATCTCACTTTGGGGTTCGCGCAATGTCTGTGTGTGTTGACTCAGCGTTCAAGTACGCCTCTGTTGCTTCCATGCCACTGATTGGACGGGGCGGAGTCAAGTGATTACACACGTCGTAGTATGTTTTTATGCAGAAAGTATTAACAGGATTAAAAAAACGAAATAATGACATGGCAAAAAATTAAGTTGGATAGAGGTTCTGAATTTCGATTTCAATTACTTTTCGATTAATCATCCAGCCCTAGTGTGATTATGTATATATCACTCCATATATATATATATAGAGAGAGAGAGAGAAAGAGAGAGAGAGAGAGAGAGAAAATGCATATCTCTATATACAGAGGAATGCCAAAAAAGCTCTCTTTACTTGACAAATATGATAATACATATGCAAGAATGCTTAAAGGTGCCCTACAATCAAAAATTTAATTTACCTTGGCATAGTTGAATAACAAGAGTTCAGTACATGGAAATGACGTACAGTGAGTCTCAAACACCATTGTTTCCTCCTTCTTGTGTAAATCTCATTTGTTTAAAAGACCTCCGAAGAACAGGCGAATCTCAACATAACACCGACTGTGACGTAACAGTCGGGATCATTAATATGTACGGCCCCAATATCTGCATATGCCAGCCCATGTTCAAGGCATTACACAAGGGCAGCCAGTATTAACGTCTGGATCTGTGCACAGCTGAATCATCAGACTAGGTAAGCAAGCAAGAACAATAGCAAAAAATGGCAGATGGAGCAATAATAACTGACATGATCCATGATTACATGATATTTTTTGTGATATTTGTAAATTGTCTTTATAAATGTTTCGTTAGCGTGTTGCTAATGTACTGTTAAATGTGGTTAAAGTTACCATCGTTTCTTACTGTACTGACGGAGACAAGAGCCATCGCTATTTTAATTTTAAAACACTTGCAGTCTGTATAATTCATAAACACTTTCATCTTCATTCTTTATAAATCTCTCCAACAGTGTGTAATGTTAGCTTTAGCCACGGAGCATACTATCAAACTCATTCAGAATCAAATGTGAACATCCAAATAAATACTATACTCGCATGATCCGACGCATGCATGCAGCATGCATGACAAACATCTTGTAAAGATCCATTTGAGGGTTATATTAGCTGTGTGAACTTTGTTTATGCACTGTATTATAGTCGAGAGCTCGGGGGGCAGGGAGCGCGAGATTTAAAGGGGCCGCAGCCTGAATCGGCACATAGTTAATGATGCCCCAAAATAGGCAGTTAAAAAAATGTATTAAAAAAAATCTATGGGGTATTTTGAGCTGAAACTTCACAGACACATTCAGGGGACACCTTAGACTTATATTACATCTTGTGAAAGAACATTCTAGGGCACCTTTAATCTAATTTCCTCCTCATTATCTTCTTCATCACACAGTTATCTGTGCCATATAAACCGCTGCATACCAAAGGTGATGATGATGAGGGTGATTGTGTTAACAGTGATAACAGTGACTGGCTATGATGACACACTCACTTGCGGAATGTGGGAATGCCGTGGATAGATCGTCCAGGTGATGTCCCGGAGCTCTGGCTGCGTCCAGAGAGTAGACTGTCTGTCTCAAACTGGAAGGTTCCATCACAGTCATCTGGAATATCAAGGAATTCACCATCGCTCCACACCTTTACACTTCCGTCCATGGTCTGATATTTGATCTCTATGGAAATATTTGTCTGAAATACAACAACAAGAAGATTAATTATGAATATACAGTATGTCAAATTAATATGCCCAGTAAAAACTTGAATATTTAAGGCATGTCTATCTTTTTCAAGTGGACTATAATATAACAAGAGAGTGTTTTAAGGACAAAAACAAACAAATGTCTTGAGGTGTTGTAACCATAGTATAAGTGGAATAATTGACTCCAGTCCACTGAATTATTAGAAAATAACGCACACCTGAGGCATTCAAGTCAGTCATCATCAGGGCATGTCTAAATGTTTTTTCAAGTGGATTACTGAATATAATATAATATAATATAATATAATATAATATAATATAATATAATATAATATAATATAATATAATATAATATAATATAATATAATATAATATAATATAATATAATATAATATAATATAAATGTCTATGAGAATATGTTACAACAAACATAAACATTTATCATCTGTTATTGAAAATATAATCGTCTTATTGTGCATGTTCTTTCAAGTGGGCTTCTGAACAAAAATAAAATGTACTTTTTAATAAGAATATACAAATCTGATTGCAAAAAAATTGGGACAATGTACAAGTTGTGAATAAAAACAGAATGCAATAATGTGGAAGATTCAAATTTCAATATTTTATTCAGAATACAACATAGATGACATATCGAATGTTTAAACAG
Organism: Chanodichthys erythropterus; assembly: GCF_024489055.1. Taxonomy (NCBI): domain Eukaryota; kingdom Metazoa; phylum Chordata; class Actinopteri; order Cypriniformes; family Xenocyprididae; genus Chanodichthys; species Chanodichthys erythropterus. Next base: position 9,515,945 of record NC_090224.1, on the reverse strand, counting down.
AGAAAATGTATAATTTTAAGGGAAAAATAAGTTGATTTTAAAATTCATGGCATCAACATCTCAAAAAGTTGGGACAAAGCCATGTTTACCACTGTGTGGCATCCCCTCTTCTTTGCAGAGGGGATGAGGGACTGGGGATTGAGGAGACAAGTTGCTCAAGTTTAGGAATAGGAATGTTGTCCCATTCTTGTCTAATACAGGCTTCTAGTTGCTCAACTGTCTTAGGTCTTCTTTATCGCATCTTCCTCTTTATGATGCGCCAAATGTTTTCTATGGGTGAAAGATCTGGACTGCAGGCTGGCCATTTCAGTACCCAGATCCTTCTTGTATGCAGCCATGATGTTGTAAATGATGCAGTATGTGGTCTGGCATTGTCATGTTGGAAAATGCAAGTTCTTCCCTGAAAGAGACGACGTCTGGATGGGAGCATATGTTGTTCTAGAACTTGAATATATCTTTCAGCATTGATGGTGCCTTTCCAGATGTGTAAGCTGCCCATGCCACATGAACTCATGCAACCCCATACCATCAGAGATGCAGGCTTCTGAACTGAGCGCTGATAACAACTTGGGTTGTCCTTGTCCTCTTTAGTCCTGATGACAAGGCGCCCCAGTTTTCCAAAAAGAAATTCAAGTTTTGATTTGTCTGACCACAGAACAGTTTTCCACTTTGCCACAGTCAATTTTAAATGAGCCTTGGCCCAGAAAAAATGTCTGCACTTCTGGATCATGTTTAGATATGGTTTCTTTTTTGACCTATAGAGTTTTAGCCGGCAATGGCGAATCTTCCAATCTTTGGATGATATATGCACTGTAGATGATGATAACTTCAAACTCTTTGCAATTCTTGTCTGAGAAACTCCTTTCTGATATTGCTTCACTATTTCGCAGCATTGAGGGAATTGGTGATCCTCTGCCCATCTTGACTTCTAAAAGACACTGCAACTCTGAGAGGCTCTTTTTATACCCAATCATGTTGCCAATTGACCTAATAAGTTGCAAATTGGTCCTCCAGCTGTTCCTTATATGTACATTTACAGCCTCTTATTGCTACCTGTCCCAACTTTTTTGGAATGTGTAGCTCTCAGGAAATCCAAAATGAGCCAATATTTGGCATGACATTTCAAAATGTCTCACTTTCAACATTTGATATGTTATCTATATTCTATTGTGAATAAAATATACGTTCATGAGATTTGTAAATTATTGCATTCCTTTTTTATTCACAATTTGTACAGTGTCACAACTTTTTTGGAATCGGGTTTGTATATTAAATACTCACAGGTTTCACTAGCAATAAAGAAACTTTTAAGATGAATAGAGGTAGAACAATAAGGTTTAGGTTAGGTGTTAGAGTTAAGTGTTAAGGTTAGGGTCATGTTAGCTAACCCATGTGGCAGTCTGTCAGCATCAGTTACCCTTTCCTTCTCATGTTTACAAACTCATTAAAAGGAACAAGGAACAATTTAGCCTCAGTCCAACTTATCCCTGTCAACTGCCTGATGGTCACTTCTCCCAGGGGTACATGTCGTACAAAAGGGAGAACCTGAGCTCTCATACAGCTTTACTTAGGTATGACCCCTGCTTTAATTAACCAAGACAAATTTTAAGCTTTGCTGAGGTCTCATCTCAACAGAAATAACAAAAAAGAAACAGTGTTTTATAGTTTTTGCACAGTGTAAATGCAAGTGGACCATCAATGACTAAGTTGCATGAAAGTAATATGATTTCACTCTTTAATAATATAAGTTTTTTTTTTTTTTTTTTTTTTTTTAATGTCAGAAACATCTGACATATTGTCACTCGATACTGTATGACAAGTTTAGACTGACTTTTCTTGGTAATATATCCAATAGCTCCATAGCTCATTTTTCTGGAAAGTTTTTGTTTTTTTAGCAACAATGTTTTAAAGTGCTCTAAGCGATCCAGGGTGGAATAACTTCCTGTTGACGTTCGAAGTGTTGTCAAACAAAACAGAGGCTAGCTAGACCCTCCCTCCTCCTCCCCCTCCCCTCCGTGCTTCCCGAAACAGTCATGAATGCGCATTTAAAGGAACACTCCACTTTTTTTGAAAATAGGCTAATTTTCCAACTCCCCTAGAGGAAAAATATCAAAACTCTTTGGTCATTTTTAAGCGCGATGCTAACGGTCTAATCAGATTCAATGAACTATGCTAAGCTATGCTAAAAGTGGTACAGCCAGAACCGGAGATCGGCTGAATGGATTCGAAAACGGTAAAACTCAACTGTTTAACTCTAGGGGAGTTGGAAAATTAGCCTATTTTCAAAAAAAGTGGAGTGTTCCTTTAAAATCATTCTTGTCGGTTATTGGCTGGAGCATGTTTATTATGTTTCGTGGTCCAGGCTGCACCAGGTAGTTTTTGTCGCCGTTTTTGGAGCTTGTGGCGACTACAGAGACCGCGTTTTTTTACAGTGTGTTCAGGGGACAGGCAGCTAACGGATAATGAGATGTTTGCTGTATGTGACAAAAAATGTTTTAGCCTAAAAATGCATGACATCGCTTAGAGCACCTTTAATTCACACTTTGACAAAGTTTCAGGAAGCTTCTATTCAGCATCCTTGAAAATGAATGAATGACACTGCATAGCCCTAAGCAAGATAAAACATGAACAAGAACCAGCCAGTGATCACTATGCATTGTGTTGCATAACAGCTTTGACATTTTAATAATAACTCCTGTGTTGTTCTGTAAAAAGATGGGCAGATAATGAAAGTGTTGAAAGTTTAGAGGAAATGATTTGAGAAAATGTAACAAATTTAGGCATGTGAACAGATCGTTTCTCTCACAGCGTTTAAAACAAACACCTCCCGTTACAATAGTCATGCCATTTAAAGTCACAAATAAGTTACTTTTGGAAGTTGCATTTATAAATCACTTAGTTCAAAAATGTTTAAAGGAGCAATAACCAAACTGGTAAGATTTTGACTGAAAATGCAGCAGCTACAATAGAAGTGATTAGATTAGCAAGAGTCAAAGGAGGTTCAAAGGAGAAAATAAAGGCCTCTTTACACAGCAGACTTAAGGCTGCTCTGTGCCTGCTCAAAATTCTATGTAAAGACATAATGCTGCATAAAAGCCAGACCAAACTATGTCTGCTCTGACCCACCTCAGTCCCTAGTGTCAAAGTATACAGTTGAAATTGCTGTGTAAAGCATTTATGCCACCTCTGAGCAGCAAAAAAGACACCTAAATGCCACTTCAGAAATGCTTCTGTGCCACATTTGTAGTGTAAATTTGACAAATATAAAAGCTACACCGATACATTTCCTTTATTATCAAGCATTCTGACACATAGAGATGAGCAGGACCCCTATAGAAATCAACCTGCACATGATAGTGGATACCAGAGAGAGAGAGAGAGAGAGAGAGAGGAAAAATAAAACAGAGTTATCTGAGTAGTCTCTTATAGTCTCCAAGTAGGCATGTAACCATGACAACGATGGTTTTGTGCAAGTTGTGCAAAGCTAGACCCTGTGGTGAAATATGTGAATGGATGTTTTTGTGAGTGGGTGTGTTATATGAAAAAAAGAGCATTTCTGATCTGTCAGACCAGAACAAAATCATGCACACGCACTGTCTGCAAACCTCACGTCTCACCCGTATGGCTGTGTTATTGTCGTCAATAAGAGTGTCAGACACCTCCAAGTGACCTTCCTCCACCACCTTCTGCAGAACCATGCGGAAAGTGCCAATTAACCTGCGAACACAAAAAAAAGATCAGACAGACAGTTGTGTTAAACAACAAACTAACACTTTGGTCTGACCCAATGTGCACTGAGCTTGTAAGAGTGGTGAGGTCGCAGTGAGGGAGATACACTGTGACAGCTACAAAGAGCATGTGAAAAATACCAACAAGTTTAACACATACTGTACACACACACACAAATATGTGTCTCTGTACATGAAAATATAGCGAATATTTGAATTATGTACAGCTGAGATGAATATGATGAACATCAAAGATAGAGAAGTCTTTACAGCTGTTTTATAATAGCTTTTTTTTTTTTAAATAATTTTTACATTTACTGCTAATGCTATTAGCAGTCAGCCATGATCAGTAAGATTTTTTAATAACACTTTACAATTAGGTTCATTAGTTAACATTAGATAATGTATTAACTAACATGAAATAACCATGAGCAATACATTTTTTACTGTATTTTTTAATCTTTGTTAACGTTAGTTAATAAAAATAGCTGTTCATAGTTTGTTCATGTTAGTTCACAGTGCATTAACTAATGTTAACAAATACAACTCTTTATTTTAGTAATTTATTAGTAACTGCTAAAAAATTAACATTAACTAAGATTAATAAATGCTATATAAGTGCAGTTCTTTATTAGTTCATGTTAACTAATGTAGTTAACTAATGAACCTTATTGTAAAGTGTTACAGATTTTTAAAATGTTTTTGAAAGAAGTCTCTTATGCTCACTAAGGCTGCATTAATTTGATTAAAAATACAGTAATATTGTGAAATATTATTCAATTTAAAATATTTTAATTTTCCATTTTGATATATTTTAAAATGTAATTTATTCCTGTGATGGAAAATTACATTTTCAGCCATTACTCCAGTCTATAATATGACAAAATCCTTGAGAAATTATTCTAATATGCTGTTTAGGTGCTTAAGAAACATTTCGCACTATATTCACAGTTGAAAATGGTTGTGCTGCTATTTTTGTAGAAACCATGATACATTTTTTCAGAATTAATTGATGAACAGAAAGTTCAACATGTTAGTATTTATTTGAAACGTATTTATAAATGTAAAATTCTTTACAGCCATTATATTTTGTCCTTGCTGAATACTTCATTTCTTTAAAAAAATAAAAATAAAAAATCTGTGAGTGAAAATATCTGATAATAGTGTTCAATTGGACAAAACAGCTTTTATTAGACTACTAAAATGCCTGTACTTGGGTTACATGATTTTTAACATTTTTCAAAAGCATTATTTATTTATTTATTGTCTGTTAGGAACACATACTGAGTGCACCTTTAACAGAATTATAATCTTGAAAGTACTAACAAATTGGATGTATTTTTAAAAAAATAACATTATTAAAATAAAATTATTAAAACATATTTTTTTGTTTAATCTCTATTCTACATACAGTATATAATATCTGAATACTGTCCCCTCTGTGAATCAATGAAACATTTTCTAACAAAAAGGGCAGTTTAATTTCTTTATTACCAGCTGCAATCCACATAAACACATGCTTTTTATGTAACCACAATGTCTGTTGTGAGTTTAGAGGCATATAAACTCACAAATCTAGACACAAGAAGATCAACAAACACATGGGAGATAGGGATGTGTCTTTGTTCTGCTTGTTAACTCAACTCTCTGTATGAAAAGTGACAGGCAGTGAACAAAAGCAATCAGGAACTCTGGACTGACCAATTAAATGCCACATGTAGTTAGCTTACATACACTCTCTTGTCTATTACTGCATATATTACTGCAAGAGAAAGACAGGCGGGTATATCCATGTAGTCAGTGAATTTGATGAGAAAACACGTCAAATTGCTAACACTTTTAGCACCTGCCTCTGAGCTACAGCTGTATTCAGATGTGAAATGACACACTCAGCACCAATGTTCATCCAGAGGGACTCGATGAAGGAAAAGAGACCATTGTGATTGATATGCGCCCAGTTCAGTGGTGAAATGATGGCTTTGTGACCGTCTATGAACTGCATGCATCCACGGGTGAATAATTCACTGATCCTAGATCAGGTTCTGGCTCCCGATCAACTTTTCTAAAGACCCCACATACATTATTGATCCTCTGAACAAACAACAGACAATTGACTTTCATCTGCTCCATAATTTACTGCGTCCTGCCTTGTCAAGTCCCTTCTCTTTTATTGGAGAGGTCAAAACCAGAGAATTCACAACAGTTTTTCCCATGATCTTTTCCATTTTTCTTATATGAATTTTGTTTTACAGTATATTGATACAAATTTAGACTTCTTCTAATGATTCATGCAAGTTGATTTCCGATGAGATCTTAGTAACCTGTGTCCTAAATGATAATTGTAAGTATTTCTGACTTATTTTTACTACATAATTGTTTTTTAAATATTTTTTAAAATGTACTGTTATTGTGAAGGCTACTTTAGAGGAAGATAATGAGCATTTCTTCTGTTGAAAATGGGAAAAAATAACTCATGGTCGCGGCAGGGATGTATCTAATAGAGAGGAAATACCAGGCAGGAGTTTTCATTTCGTTAGTGAGTAATATAATGAGTGGCTGTGTTGGAATTCTGAGCTGGAATTTAAAGTTCTTCTGCACATTCTCTGCAGTTCTGCAGTCATCAGTGGCGGATCCTGTTAGCCGCAGTGTTCTCTCCTGCACAGCTCTCCCTTTTAGGGACATCACCAAATTAAATGCATGAAATTGCACCCCAATTCCTGATATACATCCACTGACATAAAACAGTACATTTAATTAAACACAGGCTTACTTTTAAACCAAACTATCTCACCAATACTTTTTACAACACAGTGACCATTTAAAGCACATACATAGGCTACTTGAATGTTTTTGAAAGAAGTCTCTTGCCTTATTTGATCAAAAATACGGTAAAACAATGTAAATGTTTGTGAAATGTTTTGAAAAAGTAAAAAAGCTGAATTATCAGCAGCCATTACTTTAGTCTTCAGTGTCACATGATCCTTCAGAAATCATTCTAATATGCTGATTTTGGTGCTCACTTATCACAAATGTCATACTTTTTTTTTCAGAATTCTTTGATGAATAAATGAATGAACAGCATGAAACAGAAATCTTTTGTAACAATATAAATGTCTTTACTGTCCCTTTTGATCAATTTGATGTGTCCTTGCTGAATAAAAGTATCAATTTATTTGTCTTTACTGACCCCAAACTATATATTATTATAGTATTTCTTCTCATATTATCTTTAATTGCAGGATGGCATCCTGATAATGCTATAGCAGTCATCTACAACGTCACCACCTGGTGGTCAGTTGGTCATGAAACACCAACAGCAATGTTGAATGAATCACCATCAATTCTGATCTTCCCAAGGCTAGAAAATGTTCATCTCTAAATGTACTGTACTGTAAAGTCTGAGATACACATCGGACTCACACCTGGTGTTTTGTCCCGATCTACTGAGTTTGCAAAGATCAGGATCAGGTCAGCTACGTAATGCATATGATGGATAGAAATTACATCTGTAAATAACAAACAAATATCTAATGAGTGGCGCGGTTGACATATGTCACAGGAGCATGTGAATTATTCAGCAGATGCTCATCTTATACATTGTGATCTATTCAGAGGTGTCACTCACACCACAAAAGATGTCTCTGTCTGAACTCAAAACAATGCCTATGGTAACAAAACAAAGTGCTGACCAATGATTGTACTACAATTAAATTAACTTAATAATCATGATAGTTCCCTTTCAGTCGGTCACGTTCGACGTACGTCAGTAGTGACCGACGAATTGGGATATCGCTTAGAGAGCCCTATCATCTTCGTGTAAACTAAAACAAGCCAATGGAATTGGCGTGCGATATTTGCATAATGCGCACCGCCCCCGTCAGGTGTATATAAATAGGAAGCAGATGCAATCGCACTCTGTCTTTCGCTTCGGAGCCATTCACTGGTGTCCTGTTTTAGAAGACTCCTTTCTTCGTTGTTTTATGCTAAAACATTGCCTCAGAAGAGGATTTACAGCGAGCTTTCAGTGCTGGTGAAAGGGCACGTTCAGCGAGGCCGCGAGTCTCCGAGGAGCTGAGCTATAAGCTCGAAAACTGCTGTTTTCACAGCAACACAAAAGAGTGTGTGCGTGTGTAGCGATTTGGGCCGGTTCCTCGGTGTGTCAGGGAGTGGTGTACCTGACACATCGCGTCGCTCCCTGGGTGCTTCAGCACGAGTGAGTTGACTTCCCCTTCTAAAAGAGCTTTACAGACGAACCCTGACAGTATGTCATTTCGTCTGTGCGTTAATGGGTGCGGTCGTTCCCTGGTCCCTGCCGATGGGCACAATCGTTGCATCTCGTGTTTGGGCATTCTGCACGCTGAAGCAGCTTTTGTGGATGGTTCATGTTCCCATTGCGGGAACATGACTATCGCGATGCTGAGGTCGAGACTCTCCTTCCTGAAGTCTCAGGAAGCGGGGGTCCCCTCTCCTATGCCGCGTACGACCGTTTTTCCGGCCCCGGGAACCGGAATGACGGTACGGCGCTGTATGGGAAGGGTGACCTGAGGATTACGGTCAGGGCTTCCCCGCCGAGCGGAAACGCTCCTCGGGCCCCTGCCGCCTCATCAGCACCGCAACCCATCGTGCCACCGTTGGTTTCCGCTGGGCCCTCTACGGACTGTCCAGCCGTTACCTTTGGTGTGCTGGCGGCGGATCGGATGTCGATCGCTGCATCGGAAGGTGAGCCTGAGTCCTCGGGGAGGATTCGGACGCGCTGCCGCCCGGGACGGTAGCGTTGCCCGAGTCGGATCCCGAGCTCACGGCTGTGCTCTCCCGGGCCGCCTTGTGCGTCGGGCTTGAGTGGAACCCTCCACCCTGTCCCGGCCCATCTCGGTTGGACGATTGGTACTTGGGGGGGGGTCGCGCTGGTCAAATCCAGCGTCCCGCCCCAATGCCTTTCTTCCCGGAGGTACACGATGAGGTGACCAGGTCTTGGCAAGCTCCGCACGGGGCTCGTACAGGGCCTGGTTCCTTGTCCGCCTTCACCTCCCTGGACGGCGGGCTAGCCAGGGGTACGCGAGGATCCCGCCAGTCGAGCGGTCTGTTGCGACGCAGTTGTGTCCCACGGCCGCTGGCTGGCGCGGTAAGCCGCGTCTCCCGTCCCAGGCCTGTGAATTCTCAGCCGGTCTGACTGAGAAAGCTTACAGTGCCTGTGGGCAGGCTGCCTCTGCCCTGCACGCGATGGCCCTTTTGCTGGTCTATCAGGCAAAAGCGCTGCTGTCGCAGATGCCCCAGGAAGGTCCTGACCAACAGCTGCTTGGGGAGCTGCGCGCTGCCACTGACCTTGCCCTCCGGGCAACGAAGGTGACAGCGCGTTCTGTTGGCCAGGCGATGTCTACTCTGGTAGCCCAGCAACGCCACCTCTGGCTGACCTTGGCAGACATGAGGGAGACCGACAAACGTCGGTTCCTGGATTCCCCCGTGTCTCCGGTCGGCCTTTTCGGCGACGCGGTGGAGAGCTGTGCCCAACAGTTCTCCGCTGCACAGAAGCAGGTTGAGGCTATCAGACATGTCATGCCACGGCGGTCCGCTGCTGCCTCCACCCAGCCGCCCGTGGCTCAGCCTCAGCCCGCTCGTCGCCGAGGGCGCCCGCCTGCGTCTTCCTCCGCCCCTGCTAAGTTGGCAAAGCAGCAGCCTACACCAGCCAAACAGCAGGGTGCCGGTCGCAGACGTGGTGCCCAGCCCGTCTCTGCCAACCAGGTGGCAAGCGGTCGGGGAAAACTCGGCCCGGAGACGGGCGACCTGGAGCGGAAGGTTCCTGCCCTTTGGGAGAGTATTCCATCTGCTCTCCCACCCCCGGAGGAGGGCCGGGGGGATTTTGTGGCGGCTGTCTATCTACCGCCGCTGGCTCTCCGGAGTCCAGCGGTACCCACTTTGCCACAAAAAGAGCAGTTTCCTCAAACTCCAGGTCACAGGAGGGCGCGTTCGCCAGTGTGCCAGGCCCCGCCTCGCCACTCGCAACCCCCTCCCATTCCGCCAGTAGGCGGCAGTGTGATGGCGCAGACCGCGTCCCGTGCGCCGTCTCCCATTCGCACTGCTGCCTCGCAGAGTCCGACCTCACTCCGGGCCGCTTCCATGCCGTCCGAGTCGGGTCCTTCTCTGCCTTGCTGCCCCACCCCCGGTGCGTCTGTGGTGCCTTTGGTCCCGCTGGCTCGGAGTCTGGAGGCGTGGATCACGCTTCCCAGCCCGTCCCGCTGGCTCATTCGCACTGTCAGACTCGGCTATGCGATTCAGTTCGCCCGGCGTCCCCCGGTTTTCAGGGGTGTCCACTTCACTCAGGTGTCGTTGGACAGTGCACCTGTTCTCCGGGCGGAGATTGCTGTCCTGCTGGCGAAGGATGCAATCGAGCCGGTCCCCTCCAGCCGATATGAAGTCGGGGTTCTACAGCCCCTACTTCATTGTACCGAAAAAGGGCGGTGGGCTACGGCCAATCCTGGATCTGCGCGTCCTGAACCGGTACCTTCACAAGATGCCGTTCAAGATGCTCACGCAGAAGCGCATTCTCGAATGCGTCCGTCCCCGGGATTGGTTTGCAGCAATAGACCTGAAGGACGCGTACTTTCATGTCTCGATTCTGCCTCGACACAGACCCTTCCTCCGGTTTGCGTTCGAGGGTCGGGCATATCAGTACAAAGTCCTACCCTTCGGGCTGGCCCTGTCACCCCGCGTCTTTACGAAGGTTGCGGAGGCGGCCATTGTTCCCCTCAAGGAACAGGGCGTTCGTATTCTCAACTATCTCGACGACTGGCTGATCCTGGCCAGCTCGCGAGAGCAGTTGTGCGAACACAGGGACATGGTTTTAGCTCACCTCAGCCGGTTGGGTCTTCGGGTCAACTGGGACAAGAGCAAACTCGCCCCCGGGCAGAGGATCTCTTATCTCGGTCTCGAGCTAGACTCGGTTGCACGGACTGCGCGTCTCACCGAGGCGCGCGTCCAGTCGGTGTCGAACTGCCTGAGTTCGCTCAAGCGCAGGACAGCGGCTCCACTGAAAGATTTTCAGAGGCTCCTGGGGCATATGGCATCTGCAGCCGCGGTCACGCCGCTCGGATTGCTTCATATGAGACCGCTTCAACACTGGCTCCGCGGCCGGGTCCCGAGATGGGCGTGGCAGTGCGGCACGCTCCGTGTCCCCGTGACACCGAGCTGCCGTCGCACCCTTGTCCGGTGGTCGGACCCTTCGTTCCTGCGGGCCGGAGTACCCCTCGAACAAGTGTCCAGGCATGCTGTGTCCTCCACAGATGCCTCTGCCAGGGGTTGGGGGCCACGTACAACGGGCATGCAGTGGCAGGTCTTTGGACGGGGCCTCAGCTGCATTGGCATATCAATTGCCTCGAGTTGCTAGCGGTACGTCTTGCGTTGGCCCGCTTCAAGAAGCTGTTGTCAGGCAAGCACGTTCTAGTCCGCTCAGACAGCACTGCGGCCGTTGCGTACATCAACCGTCAGGGTGGTCTACGCTCCCGTCGCATGTCGCAACTCGCCCGCCATCTCTTGTTGTGGAGTCAGAAGTATCTGAGGTCCCTTCGGGCCACTCATGTCCCAGGTGTGCTCAACCGTGCAGCCGACGAGCTGTCACGGCAGCCTCCACTTGCGGGCGAGTGGCGGCTCCACCCCAGGCGGTTCAGCTGATTTGGCAGCATTTCGGCGAGGCTCAGGTAGACCTGTTTGCCTCCCCAGAAACTGCCCACTGCCAGTGGTTTTATTCCCTGACCGGCGGCACGCTCGGCACGGATGCCCTGGCACACAGCTGGCCCCCGGGTCTGCGCAAATATGCGTTTCCCCCAGTGAGCCTTCTCGCACAACTCCTGTGCAAGGTCAGGGAGGACGGGGAGCAGGTTCTGTTAGTGGCTCCATACTGGCCCACTCGGACCTGGTTCTCAGACCTCATCCTCCCTCGCGACAGCCCCTCCCTGGCCGATTCCTCTGAGGAAGGACCTCCTGACTCAGAGACGGGGCACCCTGTGGCACCCGCGTCCCGATCTGTGGAACCTCCACGTGTGGTCCCTGGACGGGATGCGGAGGTTCTGAGTGATCTCCCGCAAGCGGTTGTAGACACCTTCACTTCCGCTAGAGCTCCTTCCACTAGGAATCTCTATCCGTTGAAGTGGAACCTGTTCGTCGAATGGTGCGCCTCTCGCCGAGAGGACCCCGATCATGTTCGGTCGGATCCGTGCTTTCCTTTCTGCAAGATGGGTTGGAGCGAAGGCTGTCTCCCTCCACCCTCTAGGTGCATGTTGCCGCTATTGCCGCACATCACCATGCAGTTGTGGGTAAGTCCCTGGGGAAACACGATCTGATATGCATGCTTTTTCGGTCGACGAAACGTGCCTAGAATTCGGGCCCGGTGATTCTCACGTCATCCTGAGACCCCGGCCTGGATACGTGCCCAAGGTTCCTACCACTCCCTTCAGAGATCAGGTAGTGAACCTGCAAGCGCTGCCTTCGGAGGAGGCAGACCCAGCCCTAGCTTTGCTCTGTCCCGTCCGCGCTCTGCGCGTTTACGTGGACAGAACGCAGCTTCAGGACCTCAGATCAGCTCTTCATCTGTTACGGAGGCCAGCAGAAGGGAAAGGCTGTCTCCAAGCAGAGGATGGCCCACTGGATAGTGGATGCCATCGCCTTGAGCGTACGAATCCCAGGGCGTGCCTTGCCCGCTCGGGTTGAGAACCCACTCCACCAGAGGGGTGGCCTCTTCCTGGGCGCTGGCTCATGGCGCCTCGCTGACAGATATCTGTAGAGCTGCGGGCTGGGCGACACCTAACACGTTCGCTAGGTTTTATAGCCTACGTGTAGAGCCGGTATCCTCACGTGTACTCGCATCCACTAGTCGGTAGACGTGTTGTACCCACTCTAAGTGTCGGCTTGCAATGCCATTCCCGCCACTGGCCGGATACGTGCATACTTTCTCTCCAGTCGTGTTCCCCGCTTGGCGAACCCTGTCGAGTTCCTCCGCCTCCCCCTTCGGCTCGGACATTGCGGAGTGTCTGATGCCAGGCCTACATCCGTCGCTGACGCTGTCTGTTGGCTGGGGCCCATATGTCGTGACCCCTCTACGTGAGCGGTCCCATATGTGTATTTTCCACGGTTTAAAACTCCCTACGGGCCGAGTCCGTGTCTTTCCCTTAGCAGAGCCAGCTCTGCTGTCACCTGTCAGATGAGTCTCCCCCTAACCAGGTGGAGCCATCCCAGGGACTCCATATGCGTACTGCCCCCGGGCCAGTCCATATGTGTATTCCCACGTAAACTCCTCCCCCATTGGGTAGGTAGTGGTCTCCGCAGCGTCCCTTCGGGTTCGCTTTCCCAGTGTGTCTAGTTTACTTAGTGGGTAGTGGTAGACAGCAGTAGACTCTCTCGGTGTAAGCTCGCCCCCTTCACCGCCAGCCGGTGCTATGGGCGGCTGAACTTGCGCTGGGCACTGGAAGGGGTTTCGTAACTGTGGCGCTTTAGTTGGGATCCCAATTCGTCGGTCACTACTGACGTACGTCGAACGTGACCGACTGAAAGGGAACGTCTCGGTTACGTATGTAACCCTCGTTCCCTGAAGGAGGGAACGGAGACGTACGTCCCGTCGCCACAGTTTCTGTACCCTCGCTGTAGCGCGGACACCAGTTGTCTCCTCAGCGAAAAACAGAGTGCGATTGCATCTGCTTCCTATTTATATACACCTGACGGGGGCGGTGCGCATTATGCAAATATCGCACGCCAATTCCATTGGCTTGTTTTAGTTTACACGAAGATGATAGGGCTCTCTAAGCGATATCCCAATTCGTCGGTCACTACTGACGTACGTCTCCGTTCCCTCCTTCAGGGAACGAGGGTTACATACGTAACCGAGACGATTTTTCTACTGACGCTCAGAACAGCTGTTTATTTACCGTCACATTGATGTAGCCAGACCAAATTAACCATATACACTCGCACACACCAACTCGCACTGACGTCTGCATCAGCAGAAGTGTCACACCTTTCAGGCCACAGAATTTGTTGAGTGGAGAACAGCTAGTAATGACTGTCAGGCTTTCCACTACCTCTGGAGGAAAACGGTGGATGGAAAAACACCACAGCACTCCTTCAGAGTATAGTGGGAGAACAACTTCACAGAGTGAATACTGACAGGTACAGGCTCAGAAAAAAAAGCTGCACTGAATCCCTTCAACAAGTTTCTAGAAAATACTATAACCGGAACTGACTGGTGGACCTCTTTTCTGACACTGCTCTCTCATTCATATCTTGGAAATGTTATAAAGTGTAAATTAGAAATTTTCATTAATTAATACTACCACTAGCACTTTTATACTACCACTCTACTAAAGACAAAATAAATTATTAAAATAATATTTGGAAAATACTATATGAATATTTTTATTTAATATATTAATATATGATATAAAATTATAGGTAACACTTTAAAACAAGGTCTCATTTGTTATCATGTATATATTAACTAACATGAACTAACTGAGCAATACATTTGTTACAGTATTTATTAATCTTTGTTAATGGGGAGTAAAAATCCAGTTGTTTATTGTTTGTTCATGTTAGTTCACAGTATATTAATTAATGTTAATAAGTACAACTTTTGATTTTAATAATGAATTAGTAAATGCTGAGATTAATAAATGCTGTAGAAGTATTGTTCATTATTAGTTCATGTTAAAGGGATAGTTCACCCAAAAATGAAAATGTGATGTTTATCTGCTTACCCCCAGCGCATCCAAGATGTAGGTGACTTTGTTTCTTCAGTAGAACACAAATTATGATTTTTAACTCCAACCGTTAATGTCTGTCAGTTTTATAATGCGAGTCAATGGTCACACAGTTTATAAGAGTCAATAAACATGCACAGACAAATCCAAATTAAACCCTGCGGCTCGTGACGACACATTGATTGATGTCCTAAGACATGAAACGATCAGCTTGTGTGAGAAACCGAACAGTATTTATATAATTTTTTACCTCTAAAACACCACTATGTCCAACTGCATTCAGCAATTGCTTGGTGAATGCGCTCTGACAACGGCAGTGATATCTGAATGCAGTTGGACATAGTGGTGTTTTAGAGGTAAAAAATGATATAAATACTGTAGGTAAGCAGATAAACATCAAATTTTCATTTTTGGGTGAACTATCCCTTTAACTAAAGTAGTTATCTAATGTTAACTAATGAAACCTTATTGTAAAGTGTTACCAAACTTTATATATATATATATATATATATATATATATATATATATATATATATATATATATATATATATATATATATATATGAAGGCTATGATTAGGTGGGCCATCCCTCCTGTTATCATGTGCAACATTTCAAAATACCCAAAAGGCTCAAATCTTCTACACTGCTACTGGACATTCAAAAAAGTGTATGAAAACCAGCATTACAAAGAGAATTTATGAGTTATGAGGTCCTGTAAATAACAAAGACATTGCTAAACAAACAAGCTTTAGTTTGTCTAAGAGAATATTTAAATAGCCAATGCTTTGTTGCTGAAGTTTGTTTGGAGACCACAGGTTGAAGCCATGAATGTTAATTACCTGAACTAAATGGAACTGTATTTAGGCTTTATTTATAGCCTTGCTCCTCTCAATATCTTGTTTAGATTCATTTTAGACTGCAATAATCCTTCTATGTGTATTGATTATATTGTATTTTCTAATCATATCCTCTTAAGTCTATACAGAAGTCCGTCAATAAATATTATACATTCAGAAGCAAGTATATTACTAGTCTGCAATCTTTTTTGAGCTGATCTGAGGTCACATAGCAAATATATTGAATTCTCATACCTGTTAGTGAAGACTTTGCTGTAGTTAAACACTTGGATCTCCAGCATCTCATCCCCATCCACTTGACTCCCAATTGGCCATCGGAATGCCTGGAAAACAACCCAAACAAAGCCAAAAATCAATCTGTTCAATCTGTTTAAACAGAACAGACCACTTGTAGACATTTCCATGCTAATTATCCACACTATATTGGGTCCATATCCAAAACAGCTCTAGCTCCACACCACACCATTAGACTTCTCATATCAAACCAAATAACTGAATCATTATTGGCAATCCGATAAAACCTCTGCAGGAAATCATACATTAACAACACAACAACAAATGAGCACAGATAAAGACAGGTGAATGTTATCAATACTGTCTTGCTTGGTGATCTATACAGAAGCCCATTTATGTTTCAGAGTAAAATATAAAAAGTTAATTGTGAGATAAAGTTTAAAATAACAAATAGTCACATTATGGGATATAAAGTCGCAATTACAAAAAATAGTCATGAAGTTGCAAATGTGAAATATTAAGGTCCACACTGCACCATTAGACTTCTAATATCAAACCAAATAACTGAATCATTATTTATAACTGAATCAACTAATTGCAAATGCTTTACTCTTACAACCAAAGATAGAAATACACTAGTCTCAACCTAAATACACTAAGTTCAGCCCATTCACCATGCCAAACTTTAGTAGGGATTTCAGTGTGAATATTATGTAAAATGACCCACTTGCATTCCTTTTAAACTAATTGTTGCAATCTATGACACTGCCGGAGTCTTTTCTGGTGCTAGGGCTCTCAAC
The DNA here is from genome assembly GCF_024489055.1 of Chanodichthys erythropterus. Taxonomy (NCBI): domain Eukaryota; kingdom Metazoa; phylum Chordata; class Actinopteri; order Cypriniformes; family Xenocyprididae; genus Chanodichthys; species Chanodichthys erythropterus. The sequence goes on along the minus strand of NC_090224.1, from coordinate 9,499,582 downwards.
AGTGGGATGATGCATTAACTTGCTCCTGATCCCAGAACATAGACTCCCATCTGGCACACTGATCTATACAGACAAACGGTCTGCCCTGAGGGCTCCTGAGGCATTTGTTTCACTGCGATTATGGAGAACAGCAGTACTCCACTGCCAGGCTGTGGGACCACAATGTTTCTTGCCAAATCAATCAGTGCAGAGCTGAGACTGGCCAGGATGCTCAGACTAGGGGAATGAGATTTGTTGTTTTGTGGTTAAAAAGTCACTGAGGCCATGTGCAGGTAAATACGGTTGTCACTTCTGCTTAATCCTGTTTTGAACACAGAGTTTGGTTATTTACAGGAGTGACAGCCACATTCAACAAGCAAATTAAGTCTTGAAAAATTCAAGAAGTGATAACGTGTCTACAGGACTAAACTGAACACGACGTTGTTAATTGTTATTACAAGCGTATCAGAGGGATGTGAGTTTCTCTTCTCCAAGTGCAGTGCAAAACAAAGCATATGGAAAATAAGAATATGTCTTCTCTCCATCACACATTTTGACACATGTAATTGCATAATTGCAAAGACAAAACATTGCGCCTTGATTGATGGCAGTTTACTAAAGTTTGCCAGGCGATAATTTGTCTCCCTAACTGTTGCCATCCATGTTTCATGTTGGAAGCCATAAGACAAAATCGCCGTTATAATCACCATATCAATTTAAAAATGTTTTCTCAAGTAACCTAAAATTTTCATCTAAATCTTCATCTAAATAAGCTGGGTTTTATTTAAGTCAAAAAATGATCTCAAATTGACTACATTATTTTACATCAACAAAATAGACTTTTAAGGGTTTGATCACACTGAAATAGTTTCTAGGTAATAGTTGCCTATTACAGCACAGAATGATGGGTAAAGACAAAATGGACAATAAATATATATTACCATTCAAAAGTTTGCGGTCGGTATGATTTTTTAAAATATTTTTGAAAGAAGTCTCACAAATCTGCATTTATATAAACAAAATTTCAATATAAACAGTTATACAAAAGAATAGAGAAAATTAAAGATATATAGAAAACAGAAATTATTTTTTAATATAATATATTTTAAAATGGAATTTATTCCTGTGATGGCAAAGCTGAACATTCAGCAGTCATTACTCCAGTCTTTAGAGTGTCACATGATCCTTAAGGACATCCTTCCTTCAGGATACTTTGATAAGTAGAATGTTCAAAAGAACAGCATTTATTTGAAAAACAAATATTTTGTATCACTATAAATGTCTTCACTGTCACATTTGATTCATTTAATGCATCCTTAATGAATAAATGTACTAATTTCTTAAAAAATAATAGTTATATTCAAGTCTGCAGTAAGCCTATAGCAAAGAGTTGGGGAAACAAAGATTATAGGAAACTATATACAAAATAATAAGGCCACTTAATTCATCAGTATGGTCAAATGATTAGATGAACCAGGGCAGAAGGGGAATAATTCTTTTCAAAATTGAATTGCATTCATGATGAAATTGAATTATTTAACTTCAATAATATCTTGTAAAAATATATATGTGTGTGTATATATATATATATATATATATATATATATATATATATATATATATATATATATATATATATACATAAAAATAATACAAAAGCGAAATTGAGCTCGTTGTCAATGTGCGTAAATGATTACACAAGGAAATAACATATTTAAGAATCTAAGTGAAACTTAATGGGAAAAAATTGTTGAGCTTGGTTGTTACATACACACACACACAAAAGCTAATTTCTGTCAACAGGACACCCACAGTCTTTAATTCTAAGCACATTAGGATCATTTGTCTATTTGAACATTATGGGTTCTCATCACAGTATGAGCAGTTAATGCGATGAGAGACATGATCCTCACTCGAGAGGGAGAGATACATACCAGATGCTTGCAAGGACTACATCTGAACATTTTATAACACATAAGGGGAAAAAAGAAAAAAAAAAAACAGGAACACGGGAGGGTCTCAAAAGGAGTCATGTCATGTATGGCATGTATGGAAAGTGTGAAGTCATATCGAACACAAAAGGCTGAAGAGAGGTTGTATGTGAGATTTACTGGATGTCTCAAACCGCCTCCATTCTCACTCGAGCAGCTGCGCACACTGCAGCACAGGTCTATATGCTAAACCACTGATGGAGTACTGCAGGAATTGTGCGCTTTGCTTAGCTTCACGGTCTCAGCCAAATACCCACGGGGTAAAGTCCAGTCAAGCACAGTAAGGATTTTCCACTCAAATCTCTGAGCTCCAGTGCAGAATATTCACTCCCACAGACAGTTCAAAATATGAGGAAGAATAAACAAGAGGAGATGGAGTTGCTCATTAGAGAGAAAGGAATAACTGGAAGTGAGGGCCTATTTTAAAACTCACTCATCTCTACAATCCCTCATGTATGTTAACCTTTAGTACGTTTATTAGAAAGCTCGAGGTGAGAGGCGGTTTGGAGTGTATGGGGAAGAATTAAGAATATGAAGTGTTGAGATAGGGATTATCTCTTTAACATGGTTTATGCTCTCTGTGGATCAAAGAAAAAATCATCAATATTTCTGCAGCTATTAGAACAGCTGTTAGAAGTCACTCTCATGGATTCATAAAGTCATATACATCAAAAATCCCAACCATTATCATGCAAACATAGCATTGAGAATTAAAAGCATTTTGTGAGACGTTTAATCATACTTCAAATTGTCTGGTGGGGTGTTATTGCTTATCAATCATAAATTAACAGAGATGCATAATATATATTGCATTTTTAACACTGTTAAATGTTATCTTTATTAAATATCATCTTCATACTGTAACGTTATAATACTGTGATGCTTAAATCCACTTGTAGAATTTGAAATTACTGATTTTAGTTTTTAGAGTTTTATTTTTCCTTTTACTAAAACAAAATAGTATCAAATTTTAACATCAGCCATTTTTGAGCTATCAACAGCAATAACATGAGAATACTCTCATTGGTATCAGCCAGAATCTTAATATATTGTGCATCCATGTAAATGAACAACCAAATTATTGTGTGAAAATGTAAACAACTGTGCATAATTCAGTTTGCCGCAAATAATATTATTACAAAAACCCATGTCAAGTTGCAACAAACCCTTTATAATAATTAATAATATCCTTACAAATGCTGCTGGCTATCAAGAGAACAGATTGAAAGAAGGACTTACAGTGACTGTGCCTATAGATGCAGATCAGATGAGGGGCACTTATGAATTATTTTTGTAGATGATAAGGCTACTGATTAAATCTAGCAGCTTATTCTTGTAACAGCATTTGTAAGAAGGCTGCATTCATTAACACAAAGATGTACCGCTAGTTCAGAGTTTCTCACCATGGCTAATTAACCCAGGAAATCAAAATTAATTGGACAAAAATAGCATGGCTTGTGCACTCATTTTCAAAGCATAAGCTTCACCACATTTTGTCAGATGCATGGTTAAAATGGGAAAAATAAATGGTAAGAAAAATAATCTTAATTCAATATGCATTTACCAAAAAGTCTATAGTTAAGGATGTTTTTTAACACAAAAACAAAAAAAAAAATTTTAAGAAAATGACTGCAATGTGTAGAGTCACATGACAGAGACTCACACTCATTGTATACAAAAAAGTGTAAATCCTAAAGAAATACCTGCAATGCAGTGGGATTATTTAATGGTCACTTCCTAAAGTTTACACATTAAACCTATAATAAATATGAAGAAGTTCAGGACAGGTTGTGGAATAATTATGTTTGGAGAATGTGTCTGTCCTTGAAAAAAAAAAAAATATCTCCAGGTGCCATGAGGTTTGAGCTCAGAGATCTGTGACATTACAGATTCACTCAGCGTCTTGTTGACTGGACTCCATTTCACTGCAGATAACTCAGAGAAATAGAGTCTATTTTCAATCTATCCTCTTCTCTACTTTGTTCTCTGGGATGCACTACAGACTCTCATAACCAAAGAAACATTTTATGAAAGTATTTTTCCACAGGTTTTGAACCCCAAATATTTATATTAAATATTAATGTTTATACTGTGAGCAGAATCCTAAACAACTATAATATATACATAAAGGATAATGTACAGTTAGCTACCCAACAAATAAACACATTAGATTTTTTAAAAATGTTACTTATCTTAAAGCTGCCACTAAGAAAAAAGTCCATTACAATGTACAAAATCAGCATAATGACAAGACGAACACTGAAACAATATTACAGCAGTGAATTTTCACTACAATCAATGAAGCAAGAGTGAGTGTGCAGTGTGATATGATGAGAGACATGAAAGAGGAGTGGTCTGATATATAGTGTTATTGCTATTGACAAATCAGAGTCCAGTATTTAACAGAAGTTACAAATGATGTTGCAGAATCAAGTCTGGAGTCAGTTCATTTTAATGAATGCCCTACAACATCACAAAGACTGATTCTCCTTATAATCATTGTAGCGTCTGGACCAATCAGCCACACAATTATTCATGGTATTTAATGAATTACCCATAAACTCACTCTCACTATCAAAGTTCTCTGAACTCATCCCCCTAAAACTGCAACCAACATCCCAAGTGTAGCTAGCACACAGGCACAACTAGGTGTCCTGTTACAGTTATATGGTACTTTTATGATCCATAAGAATGCTGTAGAGACTAGTGACTCATCCTTCCTGAGAAGGACAAATAAACTCTCTTAATCCTACGTATTCTCTATATAACCACTTGGGAAATGTATAAACATGTATCCAAGTTTCCCATCTCATGACTTTCCTTTTATAGGCTTTATTCTATGTATTAATTCTCTCTTTTGAACTATTTTGGTATTAATGTTCCATAGTTGCAAATGTATAGTTAACTGAGATCACATTGGCAGCATGCTTGGTATCTACGGACTCCAACTTTCATTTCCTATTTGGTAATTTATGTTACATGTTACTAACTCTGTGACACATTAGTATTATAAGAATCTAGAGGGTTCTTCTCTCAAACATCCAATCCAGTGTCTTATGCTAATATCTTGCTACAGAACAAAGACTCGTAAAACTTCCCTCCGAGGGGGGAACTCCTTATTGGCTCAGACACCTTAAGAGGGTGTGATGTCTCCACCCCTTATATTCATGGATCACAAGATAAAACCTCTCTCTTCCTGCTCTTCCTCCTCTTCTTTTTTTCACTGACAAATGCTGACGTCAAGATGATGCTTTAAGAAGCTAGAAGCTTCTAAGGAACCCCAAGCTTGTGCCGGGCCTCGGCCTAGACCTTCCATTCACCAAAGATCCTCTGAATCCAACTGGTTCTCTTTCATCAAGACAATATCAGCAAAGATTCAACGGGAGCCTCCACAAATTGCATCAGGACACTTTAATTCAACTTGGAGAGACATGCAAGTATCAAACTTAGTCTCATTATCGGATACATTGAGTATCCTTACCCCTGTTAAAGAAGGGCCGGTTAAAATTAAAACTGATGGTTTGCTCAAGGCTGTTGATCTGCTGAATGTCCAACAATGCTGTAACCTCTTGCTTCCTGTACTCTGCGTTAGCTCTCTCTCTCTCTCTTGGTAAACTGTATGCATGTATGTGTGTGAATGTTAGAGTAGTTTAAGTGTTTAGTCTAGTTAATAAAGTCTTGTTCATGTCACACGTAAGGTTGTCCGTGTTTTGCGCTCATATACGGGGAGTCCCTATTCATGTCGGTCCTGACTACAGGCTTTTAGTAGAATAAGATTGTTATTTCCCATAACCTGGAAATGAACATTTCTTAGTTAATAAACAATTAACACTGTGTGTTCATTGAACAACAGGTTAATTGATTGTAATATTAATTTTATTACATTAAGTTAATTTTATTAACTGATTAAAATATTAATAATTAATTATAACTAGTTATGATTAATTATTCCTATTTATTTTTGAGCTAATTTGCTACAAATGGTGGAGAATGCGGGCATGAATAAACAAAGGTTATGAGCTTAAACCACTGTCAATTTAAAAGTGTGCATTTGATAATTCCAGTCAGAATATGTCAGACGATGCGCATTTTGGTCACTAATTGCTGGCTTGTTAGATGCTGATAAAGTGATGGCTTGAATTGACATCTCTACTGTAACTGAAAGAGTCTACTCTTGACACATTTTAGCATATGTTCAAATGGTATCAGTGTAAAGTTAATCTGATTTTAGCGAAGAAATCCTAATCTCAGTATTAGAGCGTAAGCCTGTGTTGACGAAGGAATCTCAGCTCAGCGGCATGTAAACTGTACCAGAATTGATTATTCTGCTTTGGTTGGAGAAATACCAATTGCAGTATTGCTTAACCTGTTTCTGATGAATGAATCTCAGTACAGTGTTATATAAATGTAGATTTGGGTAATGCTCCCCTGTTATAGTTAAGATTGATGTCATTCATCTAAACTTTGCCTGCACCTACAAGCATAGCTACCTTTTGACCAAAACTGTGTTTCACTCGCTGAAAGGAACATCAGTATTCATGCACAAGACGGACTTAACTATATATGCTTAAACAAGCTTTGACTTACAGCAAACTGTGTAATTACCCTTTAAACAAGTACAAGACGTTGTTTAAAGTAGAGAGAAGAGTTTACATGAGTAAAATTTGCAAATGCCAAAACATATTTGCATTTTACTGAATGTAATATCAAGTTTTTGAAAATCTGAAAGTATAAGCGTCACATTTTAACTCTATACGTAACTTGTTTGAAATGAGCAGACAGTCTCTATAAACTGTTTGAATTGCCCAAATGTGCATTGGTTCCCATGACAACGACTTGTCACAGGAAGTGCTAACTCATCACCCTGTGATGCCATATTGTAAACAAACCAGGCTAGGTGGCTAAGCTAACCTCACCTAGCAGCCCTGCACCTCAGGCTAAGCTAACTAATAGCTTCTACAGTTAGTGGTTAGCATCATTTACGTGAAGCCTTTAACTATAGCTTGTGTGTATGCAGTGTGAACTGATCTAAACCAATTTCCCTTAACCACATTCCTGGTTTTCTGATTTCTTTCTTTCCTTACCTTTAATTCTTCTCAGCTAATTTCACCTGCACTTAGGTGCATTTCTCCCCTGAACACTGTTCAGCTAAATCTGCAGTTACTAGGGTGATTAAATCTAAATTTAATTACATGTAAAGTGTTTAACTAAAGAAGAATTCTAGGATTTATTGAGATATTTCAATAACACGTTGACTAAACTTCTGGGAGGGACACACACATGGTGTGGTCCTGAACACGCTGCAGCTGTGACCAACTATAGAGTGATTTCCAAAGCTAATCTAATTGTTAATCACTAGTGCTATTGACTATTCCCAATACCAGGTCATTCTGCTGTTTTAATCACTTCTTTAAATATTTTATTGATTTTAATTATAATAGCAGTCAGCTATTTGTTTTTACTAGTATTTCTTTCATCTATGTGATTTATTTACATTTTCCTGTTTAGTCTTGTGTGGTTTAATTTCCCAATATAACCACAAGCAACTAGACATACTCTTCTTCTTGATTTTGTTTATTTACAACAGTTGCTTCAATTTTATGAGCCAGTTACAAAGGAATCCGAATGATTGCTATGGCATAATTTTGAGCACCACTAATAAGCACAATCTAATAGGAAAGCTCTCCTCTTCCTCTCTCTTTCTCTTTTCCATTTGTTCGGAGGTCAAGCCTGTTGTGAGCCATCAGTAAGAAATACTAAGAAATAATCTGACCACAAGAACCATCTTAAGTCATTTATTAAAGCTAGCTGTATTTCATACACCTGGCTGCTCACTGTGCCTTTAGCCCTAAATTCAGTTTGATCTTGCAGTAGTCTCTTGCCCTTACTCTCACCACAAGCGTGCCTAAATGTTGCAGATGCTCAGCCTAACTGCCCAGATGGCAGACCAAAAGGACTGGCTATGTGTCGTGAGGAACACCCTCCTAACCAGTGCTGCTGAGCAATTACGGCACCAGAGCCAAAAGCAACTGGACAAAGATGGAAGAGAAGTAAAGGCAGACGACTCAAACCAGAGGTGTGATCACAATGATCTGACTGAAGTCAACTTCTTCCTGGCCCACATCCTCGCTGTTTTGAAACAGGAGGTGAACAACCTCAAACTCCAGATCACAGAGACTCACAAGGAGCTGATGCATGCTAAAAGCCACATAGACCAGCTAGAGATGGAGGCTTGGGACAGACGCAAGGACCCTGACAAAATAGAGACACAGAAGAAAAGAGAACTGAGACTCTCTTACCTGCAGCAAACAGAACCATTGCAGGAGAAACGTCTCACTTCACCGCATGGAGTCAGCAGAAGAACCTCCCCCAGCCAAGCACAGAGGTACAGAGGGGAGGCCAAAGCCTTCTGCTTGACACCTTATCAGCCATTTTCCTGAAATCCTCTGCAGCTGCAGGAAGGAGAAGGATTAATTCAGACAGACCCAGGTACCAGACCTACCACAGGGAGAAGCCAGGGATGGGAGCATCCTCTCCCTGCAGACACAGCAGGATCTCCAACAGCAGGCAGCCCAAGGACGACTGGACACGCCTGCATCGGACCTGCAGGAGCTTCTAACGCTAGTAAGATAGCTCCTTGAACAGTTCTTACCTGAGGAGTACTCAGAAGTAGAAGCTTCTGACCACTCACACAACACCAGCTCAGAGACCTGAGCTTGTCTACTGTCTACATCAACCGCAATGGAACGACCACCACTCCAAGAGACACATACAACCAGAGCCCATCACAGCCTTCCAGCCTTGTGTGCCAGTGGTGTGTCTGATCTCTCTACACCTTCAACGTCGTTCGCTGTTGTCCATAGAAAGAACAACAACGATCGAAAGGGGGGGATGTAGCGTCTGGACCAATCAGCCACACAATTATTCATGGTATTTAATGAATTACCCATAAACTCACTCTCACTATCAAAGTTCTCTGAACTCATCCCCCTAAAACTGCAACCAACATCCCAAGTGTAGCTAGCACACAGGCACAACTAGGTGTCCTGTTACAGTTATATGGTACTTTTATGATCCATAAGAATGCTGTAGAGACTAGTGACTCATCCTTCCTGAGAAGGACAAATAAACTCTCTTAATCCTACGTATTCTCTATATAACCACTTGGGAAATGTATAAACATGTATCCAAGTTTCCCATCTCATGACTTTCCTTTTATAGGCTTTATTCTATGTATTAATTCTCTCTTTTGAACTATTTTGGTATTAATGTTCCATAGTTGCAAATGTATAGTTAACTGAGATCACATTGGCAGCATGCTTGGTATCTACGGACTCCAACTTTCATTTCCTATTTGGTAATTTATGTTACATGTTACTAACTCTGTGACACATTAGTATTATAAGAATCTAGAGGGTTCTTCTCTCAAACATCCAATCCAGTGTCTTATGCTAATATCTTGCTACAGAACAAAGACTCGTAAAACTTCCCTCCGAGGGGGGAACTCCTTATTGGCTCAGACACCTTAAGAGGGTGTGATGTCTCCACCCCTTATATTCATGGATCACAAGATAAAACCTCTCTCTTCCTGCTCTTCCTCCTCTTCTTTTTTTTCACTGACAAATGCTGACGTCAAGATGATGCTTTAAGAAGCTAGAAGCTTCTAAGGAACCCCAAGCTTGTGCCGGGCCTCGGCCTAGACCTTCCATTCACCAAAGATCCTCTGAATCCAACTGGTTCTCTTTCATCAAGACAATATCAGCAAAGATTCAACGGGAGCCTCCACAAATTGCATCAGGACACTTTAATTCAACTTGGAGAGACATGCAAGTATCAAACTTAGTCTCATTATCGGATACATTGAGTATCCTTACCCCTGTTAAAGAAGGGCCGGTTAAAATTAAAACTGATGGTTTGCTCAAGGCTGTTGATCTGCTGAATGTCCAACAATGCTGTAACCTCTTGCTTCCTGTACTCTGCGTTAGCTCTCTCTCTCTCTCTTGGTAAACTGTATGCATGTATGTGTGTGAATGTTAGAGTAGTTTAAGTGTTTAGTCTAGTTAATAAAGTCTTGTTCATGTCACACGTAAGGTTGTCCGTGTTTTGCGCTCATATACGGGAGTCCCTATTCATGTCGGTCCTGACTACAGGCTTTTAGTAGAATAAGATTGTTATTTCCCATAACCTGGAAATGAACATTTCTTAGTTAATAAACAATTAACACTGTGTGTTCATTGAACAACAGGTTAATTGATTGTAATATTAATTTTATTACATTAAGTTAATTTTATTAACTGATTAAAATATTAATAATTAATTATAACTAGTTATGATTAATTATTCCTATTTATTTTTGAGCTAATTTGCTACATCATTGAATAACTACCACAATAACTGAAAATATTGAGATTCCTTCACTTAAAAATGTGCATCCTGCACTGTAAATCTCAACAAGTTCAGAATACTCAAAACATTTGATGAAACTTATTACCTCAAAACATTTAAAGGTGCCCTAGAACTTTTTAAAAAAAGATGTAATATAAGTCTAACGTGTCCCCTGAATGTGTCTGTGAAGTTTCAGCTCAAAATACCCCATAGATTTTTTTTATTCATTTTTTTAACTGCCTATTTTGTGGCATAATTAGAAATGAGCCGATTCAGGGTGTGTGGCCCTTTAAATCTGGTGCTCCACGCCCCAAGAGCTCGCGCTTGCCTTAAACAACATAAACAAAGTTCACACAGCTAATATAACCCTCAAAAACACTTTACAAAGTGTTCGTCATGCAGCATGTCTAATCGCGTAAGTACAGTGTTTATTTTGATGTTTACATTTGATTCTGAATGAGTTTGAGGCTATGCTCCGTGGCTAACGGCTAATGCTACACTGTTGGAGAGATTTATAAAGAATGAAGTTGTGTTTATGAATTATACAGACTGCAAGTGTTTAAAAATGAAAATAGCGACGGCTCTTGTCTCCGTGAATACAGTAAGAAATGATGGTAACTTTAACCACATTTAACAGTACATTAGCAACATGCTAACGAAACATTTAGAAAGACAATTTACAAATATCACTAAAAACATCATTATATCATGGATCATGTCAGTTATTATTGCTCCATCTGCCATTTTTCGCTATTGTTCTTGCTTGCTTACCTAGTCTGTTGATTTAGCTCTGCACAGATCCAGACGTTCTGCCCTTGTCTAATGCCTTTCATAATGTTGGGAACATGGACTGGCATATGCAAATATTGGGGGCGTACACCCCGACTGTTACGTAACAGTCGGTGTTATGTTGAAATTCGCCTGTTCTTCGGAGGTCTTTTAAACAAATGAGATTTTTATAAGAAGGAGGAGACAATGGAGTTTGAGACTCACTGTATGTCATTTCCATGTACTGAACTCTTGTTATTTAACTATGCCGAGGTAAATTCAATTTTTGAATCTAGGGCACCTTTAAGTAAACAATTTTTTAAGTTAGTAGAACTCCAAATTTTTGTGACAAGTGGGGTGGGGCTGAGAGCCGTGGAAGCGGAGCAAGGCCAGTGTGGTGCACAGGTGTCTCTCATTGACATTAAACATGTTTGATATTTACGTATCGTGATCGGGCTGACTCTGACGTGATACCCGCGATAGCCAATGAGAGCGAGGAAGTGTCACTTACCGGATGTTGCGCGATTCTTTAGCTGAAACTTGGCAGCCACAAACATGCCACGAAAGTAGAGTATTGAGAAAGAAGATCACCCATATCCCTTTTTTTCTTTTTTCTTTTTCACTGTAAAGCAGAACGCGTGACAGGAGAGCCAGCTGATAACGTTTGTTTTTCTTCTCAAGTCATGTTTGATCTCACAAGTCTCTGTGAGATCTCGTGTCACTGTGAAATTGTTCCTACATTCAACAGGTGTGTGGTCTTGCAAGCACGGTCGAATCATGTAATGTGTGCGTTCAGAGGATTATAATGCTAAAAATAGTTTGAAACTGTCATTATGTCTGTGGTCTTCCAGAGTTTTAAAATCGGTTAAGATTTGAAAATCGTCCAGTGTGTCCCAGACCTAAGTTCAGCTTATAACAATGAATTTGAGTTCATGCAACTTTTTTCTATTAAGTACAATGAACTTTTTTAATTATTATTTGAGTGAAACAAACTAATTTCATTTAATTAATTTCACTGTTTGGTTTTACAGCATGGTTTTATCACCAACCTCAGTCATATTTTACTTACTTGAATTTAATTTATCTCACCAATAGTTCTCTCCCCCCTTACATAAGCTGTGAATAGACGATCTCCCTGCTTCAGTGATGGTGAAGACGTGAGGTGATTTGAGTTTGCAATTCAGCTCTAAGAAACTAAGAGCCTCCTCACGATTTAAATGCACAGAGAGTGAATTATTCAATGGCAAAGGATCACACGCTCTGACATGCCACATCTCCATCCCCCTCACTTATTCTCTCTTTCTCTTTTTTTTTTTTTGTCTCTGATTCAGATAAAGGAAAGATGCATGAACACTCAACTCTTTCAATGAAATCAATGCCTCTCTATTAGGTACAAAATGTGCACTGGTCCTGACATCAAACCGCATCTCTAATCAGCCTGCTCAGTCAAGCCCCCTGGTGTTTTTCTTTCTCACACTCGCTTGCCCTTCTCCTCCTCTCCTACATGTTTATCTGTCTCTTTCTCGCATGCTGCATGCTTTGGTCTATTCTTCTCCCTTTTTTTCTCATTTCTTGTAATTTGAGCTTTTTGATCACGATTTCTCAGCTCTTATCTTCATATCTGTCTTCCAACCTCTTTAATGTTTCATACTGCCACATAAAGTAGCTTCCTGACATTAATACAACAAGTTAAAGCACTTCTTGTTTCAGATTCCCAGTGTGCGGCCAACTTTCAGGAACATTTCAGCTAATTAAGCTTATTAAAAACAGATTGTTTTGATTTACCGCAGTAATCTGGGATGATTTAATGTGGCCATTACTTCTTCACTCTTCCCTCTACACCATATGGCCTCACAGTGTGTGATTTCTCCTGCAGCACCTCAAACATCTCACCCTCTGCAGACTTCTCTAGGTGACCTCATTCAAGACTGAATCACAACAAGCTCTTATCTTCTCCTTTCCTTTGCCATTAAATCTAAGCATGAAAAGAAATGGTTACAAGCATTTACATGTCTGAATTTTCTTTAACACATGCTAAAGACAGGGGGCAGTAATGTTAGAGATTTTACCACAAGAGAACAGCACAGTATGCAAGTATATAGATTGTGCACTGTATGATAGTAAGGTAGTTAAATAAAAATGCTAGCTTCTTTTTTAATGTATTTGAAACAATCTTCCATACATCAGTGGTTCTCAACTGGTGCACAAATTAAAAATTATTCTGCACAAACAGCGGGGGAAAACAATGCTGAATGCAAACTGCATAATTATGGAGATAGCATAGAAAAATAAATAAGCATATTAACTTTTAAAAACAGAGGAGAAAAGTATTCACCTGTATTCACCTGTAAGTCTAAGTACAACTGTTACTTAGTATAAGTTTCAACGTGGACAGGTTGCGTGACACGCATTCTTCCTTAAAAACTATGACCAAAAAAAACTATACTAGTTAAAAAAAACACACTATATACATATTGAAACAAGAATAAATATTGTTTGTGCTCACCACAATGTGTTTTGTTCAGTAATTTTTTGGTGCTGAGAGCAAAAAACTACAAATTCAGACATTTACAGTAACCAAACACTTACATTATACTATAAAAATAAGCCTCTTTAAAAATGACCATTACTAAATATTCTATTTTTTATCGTTTTACACTGGGTACTTGCCACTAAAATATGGGTCCTAAAGCATAACGATTTGAGAATCACTCCTTTAAATATGTCTAATCTCTTGCTTGCTATGTTCAACCTTCACATGCGCACTTTAAAACAACAAATTCATTCGTCAGCTTTTCATTAGTGATCTGAAGTGAAGGATCATTATGTCTGTGTGCAAAATTTGTTCACACTCCAAATTGGAAACACAGCATCTAATGTGAAATGTCAACATTTCATTCTCCAGCAGCATGAAGCATGTGTTTGAAAACTGTTGGGAAGCTGAACAGAATGAATGATTTGACAAAAGAGAGATTGATGCAATTTGGTGCTTCACTGGGCCATTGAACAGAATGATCATATCAAATGAGATCTGCTGGTCATGATGAGACAATTCTCCATCTGCATAATTTGAAAGCAAATGTTATTTCTTCACTGAGACACTGATGCAGTGTGATAGCTGATGTTTTGTGATGGACATGAACTTAAATGCATTGACATTTGAATAGCTTTTGATGCAATTGACGCGGGTTCGAATCCGCCTTTTGCCGAACTCGCTCTTCTCCCTTTTCCTGTCACAAATCAGATCGGAAAGGCATTTATTTTTAATAAAAATGAAGAAAATATTTGAAAAGTTGAAATAATGTGCCTAACAAGTGTTTATAATAAAGTATTTATTGAGTTGGCAATAGATTTGCTCCTCTCTGATTGGTTGTTGCCAACTGTCTGTTGCCCTAATTAGTTGCCCTGTGTCTCATCAGGTTGCCCGTTGACGGCAACATTGCCCAGCAACATTGCTCAAAAAGTTGCCCTGTGTATCATCACCTTAAGACCTTCGTTCATCTTTGTAACACAAATTAAGATATTTTGATGAAATCCGAGAGGTATCTGAACCACACATAGGCAGCAATGTCATTGCATCTTTCAAGGCGAAGAAAGGTAGAAAAGACATTGTTAAAATAGTCCATGTGACTACAGTGGTTCAACCTTAATGTTATGAAGCGACGAGAATACTTTTTGGCTGTGAAAACAAAAAAATAACAACTTTATTCAACAATTCCATCTCCTCCCTGTTAGCCTGGATGCCAGCCGAACTTAGCCCCGCCCACAACATTTTGAGGTCGGGGAGTTCGGTCTGGACTCGATCCGTAGAGGAGTAATTATGCCCGAACAGAAACTGTTCGGACCAATCACATTTGTCAGGGCGATGATTGACAGATTATCACCAGAAACATAATCAGCCATGTCATCAAAGAGCGCTTGGGTTGAATTAGTTTACAACAATGATGGCTGTTGTTGAAGAACTGAGATGTGTAGATTCCGCCATCGCGTCCGTTATAGAAGATATCGACAGCGCATTAACTGGCAAGTACTCCGTGTATACTTAAATTCTTTTTACAACACCGGCAAAGATTGTTTACGCTCATATTCTACTAGTTCCAGCATGTGTGCAGTTGAATTCTGTTGACAACTATGCGTCGCTCAACATACATCACTTACTCTGTAGCTCTGATAGGTTGTAGGTCTATCCAATTGAGGTCTTTCCTGGATCGGTTGAAATACGCCCCCATAATCAAAGCCCAATGGAGCAGTATCAGACTCATATTCGAACTAGAATTGAGTATGACCACGTCAGGCTACCTCCTAGTTATTCTCATACACTGTTCACGTTCAGCACTTCCAGGTCCCACATCAGAACGCCGGCTCATTATCAATACTGATGGAATTGTTGAATAAAGTCATTATTTTTGTTTTGTTTTAAGCACAAAGTAAGTATTGTCATCGTTTCATAACATTAAGGTTAAACCACAGTAGTCACGTGGAATATTTTAACGATGTCTTGACCATTCTGCACCTTGAAAGGTGCAATGACATTGCTGCCTAAGTGTGGTTCAGATACCTTTCGGTTTCATAAAAAATATCTTAATTTGTGATCCGAAGATGAACGAAGGTCTTACGGGTGTAGAACGACAATGGGGGTGAGTAATAAATGTCAGAATTTTTGGGTTAACTAACCCTTTAAAATGGGTATGCATATATACAAAAAGTAGCAGTGGTAACAACTTCATGATCTCTTGGAGACATTATTTTTTATTTTAAATAAAAAAAGGATTTGGGGACAGACCTTCATTCTGTAAACATACTTTTATTGCCCTTTGTTTGGTTATGCAATGTATTCCTGTGCAACTATTTCATCACTTCAAGTATTTACAAGCTTCAAGTATTTTATAAGCTTTCAGAGAAAATTTGCACTGGTTTTCACTTCACCAGGCCCATATTTTAGACCGGTTTCCTAACATTTATGGTCTTATGGATCCCCAACAGCCCCCGATCACCATCTGTTCCTGTCATGTTCCTGTCACATCCCGGACTACATTTCCCATGATCCTCCATTGCTCATCACCTGCACTCACTTCACAATCATTCCACACTAATCACCACACCCAGCTGCAGCTCATTATCAGGACTATAAAGGACTTTCACTCACACCACCTCACCGCGAAGTCTTGATTTCCCAGTGTGTCATTTCTGAGCGTTTCTGTGTTTCCTGTCTGCCTGTGTTTCCTGTCTGCCTGTGTTTCCTGTCTGCCTGTGTTTCCTGTCTGCCTGTGTTTGATCTTGCCTGTTCCTGTTTATTGACCCGTTGCTGCCTGTCCTGACTCTTGCCTTGTATACCGACCTGTGAATGATATCCGCCTGCCTCGATCTACTGCCTGTACTCTGACTACGACTCTGCCTGTTCCTTGCTGTTCCTGTTTGCCCCTGGTCGACCCAGCCTGTACGACTATGCTCACTTTGAATAAAAGCTTGCAAATGGATCTCTGCCTCAGTCCCACTTCGTTACAGAAGACCTCGCCGCCACAACGATCCAGCAGCTTTCCCGGAGAGCATATAAACGGTATGGACATTGCTCAATTATTGTTGTGGAGTACACAGGGTACACGATCGCTAGAGGAATATGTGCAGGAATATTTGAACATTGCTTACCTCTCTGATCTACCGGACTGTGCTCTGATTGACTTCTTTTGTGATGGCGTCAACCAACCTCTCCAGAGTAGATTAGGACGAGAGGGACCGCGTTCATCACTCCGCGGTTTTATGGACTATGCTCTGTTGTTAGTTGGTTCTCCATTTACTGTGGGTGTCGCGGAGGAATGCGATTCCTCGGCTGGCTGTGTAATGGCCGCTGCACCTAAGGACACTCACAAGATGGCGGCTTCCATAACAGCAACACCAGTCCACGTCTCCGTTGATCGCCCAGAGTCACGTCACGTCTCCACTGATCGCCCAGAGCCACGTCACGTCTCCGCTGATCGCCCAGAGCAACGTCACGTCTCCGCTGATCACCCAGAGCAACGTCACATCTCCGCTGATCGCCCAGAGTCACGTCACGTTGCTGGTCCTGTCAGAGAGCGGAGAGGATTACGTGCCAGCATGAATGATCCTCCACTGACTACAGCACGAGTGGCTGGCATTCCCAAGCCTCTGCCGGCCGCTTCGCTCCCAAGCCCGGTGGCCGCTTCGCACCCAAGCCAGCCGGTCGCTACGCTCTCAGGCCCGCCGGCCGCTACGCTCTCAAGCCCGGTGGCCGCTTCGCTCTCAAGTTCATCTATTGCAACGCTCTCAAGTTCGTCTATTGCAACGCTCTCAAGTTCGTCTATTGCAACGCTCTCAAGTTCGTCTATTGCAACGCTCTCAAGTTCGCCTATTGCAACGCTCTCAAGTTCGCCTATTGCAACGCTCTCAAGTTCGCCTATTGCAACGCTCTCAAGTTCGTCTATTGCAACGTTCTCAAGTTCGTCTATTGCAACGCTCTCAAGTTCGCCTATTGCAACGCTCTCAAGTTCGTCTATTGCAACGTTCTCAAGTTCGTCTATTGCAACGCTCTCAAGTTCGTCTATTGCAACGCTCTCAAGTTCGTCTATTGCAACGCTCTCAAGTTCGTCTATTGCAACGCTCTCAAGTTCGCCGGTTGCCATGGACTCAAGCGCCCTGGACGCGATGGACAAGTTGGCTGCTTTGCCAGTGCCTACGGGCAAGATGGCCGCCCCTTCGGTGCTCACGGAGGTAGGGGACGTTCCAGCCATGGAGTCCACCCCAGAACCCGCTTCAGCCAGTGAGTCTGCTCCAGAAACCGCTCCAGTCGGTGAACCATCGCCTCATCCTCGGAAGAGGAGGAGGAGGAGGAGGAAGGCTCCTTCTGTTCTTCCCTCTCTTACGTCCAAGCGTCTTGTCCTGCCGGCGCCACCCGAGCTCCTCGGTCTGCCAGCACCACCCAAGCTCCTCGCTCTGCCGGCGCCACCTGTGCTCCTCGCTCTGCCGGCGCCACCTGTGCTTCTTGCCCTGCCGGCGCCACCTGTGCTTCTTGCCCTGCCGGCGCCACCTGTGCTTCTTGCCCTGCCGGCGCCACCTGTGCTTCTTGCCCTGCCGGCGCCATCCACGCTTCTAGCCCTGCCGGTGCCATCCACGCTTCCAGCCCTGCCGGCGCCACTCAAACTCCTTGCGCTGCCAACGCCACTCAGGAGTCTTGCCCTGACGGCTTCACCGACACGCCTGGCCCTGCCGCCGCCACCCGAACTCCTTGCCCACGAACCTGCGACGGGCCCCGCTGAAATCCCCAAGAACTTTTTGGGGGGGGGGCAGTCTACCTAGGGGTGGGGAGTTTGTGGGTGGGAACCCTGCACGGCCGCGGTCATCAGCGGTCCCTGAACTGCCCAGACCACCTGAACTGCCGTGGCCGCCCGAGCCACCTGACCTGCCGTGGCCGCCCGAGCCACCTGACCTGCCGTGGCCGCCCTTGCCACCTGAACTGCCGTGGCCGCCCTTGCCACCTGACCTGCCGTGGCCGCCCTTGCCACCTGAACTGCCGTGGCCGCCCTTGCCACCTGAACTGCCGTGGCCGCCCTTGCCACCTGAACTGCCGTGGCCGCCCTTGCCACCTGAACTGCCGTGGCCGCCCTTACCACCTGACCTGCCGTGGCCGCCTGAGCCACCTGACCTGCCGTGGCCGCCTGAGCCACCTGACCTGCCGTGGCCGCCTGAGCCACCTGACCTGCCGTGGCCGCCTGAGCCACCTGACCTGCCGTGGCCGCCTGAGCCACCTGACCTGCCGTGGCTGCCCGTAGCACCTGACCCGCCATGGTGGTCGAGTTCCTGGAACCTGCATTGGGGACCCTGTTCATGTCCGCATACCAGTCCCCAATGCACCCACCCCCCCTCCCTAGCTGTTCCATTTACGTCGCGAGGACGCGCCTTCCGGGAGGGGGGCGTTATGTCACGATCACCATCTGTTCCTGTCATGTTCCTGTCACATCCCGGACTACATTTCCCATGATCCTCCATTGCTCATCACCTGCACTCACTTCACAATCATTCCACACTAATCACCACACCCAGCTGCAGCTCATTATCAGGACTATAAAGGACTTTCACTCACACCACCTCACCGCGAAGTCTTGATTTCCCAGTGTGTCATTTCTGAGCGTTTCTGTGTTTCCTGTCTGCCTGTGTTTCCTGTCTGCCTGTGTTTCCTGTCTGCCTGTGTTTGATCTTGCCTGTTCCTGTTTATTGACCCGTTGCTGCCTGTCCTGACTCTTGCCTTGTATACCGACCTGTGAATGATATCCGCCTGCCTCGATCTACTGCCTGTACTCTGACTACGACTCTGCCTGTTCCTTGCTGTTCCTTTTTGCCCCTGGTCGACCCAGCCTGTACGACTATGCTCACTTTGAATAAAAGCTTGCAAATGGATCTCTGCCTCAGTCCCACTTCGTTACACAAGTACCTTTTCTTTTCAAAAC